>NC_048285.1:32947355-33175972 GCF_009762535.1 Notolabrus celidotus | reverse complement strand
CTCTGTTTCCAGTTACATATCATCCCTCCTGACATGAGAATGGTTTTTCACCAAGAAAGCCTTGTCTCAAAATGTAAAATTATCCCTTTAACACACTGACTACAGCAGCTCCGTGCACCATGACTCCAGAAATACAGAAAGATATTTTCAGATAGCAGAGACAGCTTCTCTGTGCTGACGCAGCTCACACTGTGGCTGGGTTTCAAACATGGATACTCCAGGTAGATCATCCAGCAAGCTTTTAATTCATCATGCAATAAAGGAAAAGAACTGTCAAGGATCAATGTGTGACAGAAGTTTCTCTAGACTCTGAAATGAGTCAGTGAGCGCTGATTGTCGTCTTTCATGAGGCTTAATCTGTACTGAGTATGATCTGTTAAACGCAGTGTGGAAGGACACTTTGCTAATAAAGGTCATAAAGTGCAGAGTTTACTCTCTGGGCAAAAAGGCGTTTTTTGGACCGGTGGACCCAGGGTCTAAATTTAGTTCAGGGGTAGATAATCTCCCCCCTGAAAAGCCCCTGCTAGGGGGGTAGTATTCTTCAAAGGTCCCGGGACTTTCAGGGGGCGGGGCCTGCAATGCTGAACTTGTCTGATTGGTAGATTAACCGCAGTGTTTTTATTCCTCCCTCCGTCCACAATAACATCACACACATCTGTGATTCTCTTGATTTCTCTTTCTTTCATTAGCTTGTATTTGTTCTATCTTTTTTGTATGTGTATGTATTTGATTCATTCTATGCTTTTTCCATGTTTTTAACCGCAGGCGCAAAATCTTCACTTTTTTAAAAGTTTTTCTGCTTTTGTAGCACAATTTCAAATTTGAGAGAAATACATTTTTGCATATTTTATTTTGTCGATTTTTTTTTTTCAATTTTTTTTCTCAAATTTTATTTTTCAAAAAAAAAAAATCAAAATTTTCTTTTCAAAATTTTTTTTTCAAAGTTTTTCAAATTTTTTTTTTCAAAATTTTTTTTCAAATTTTTTTTTGTCAATTTTTTTTTTTCAAATGCTTCCAAAAACCACAGTCATTGTTATTTTCATCTGTGATTCTCTTGATTTCTCTTTCTTTCATTAGTTTTTATTTGTTCTATCTTGTTTGTATGTGTGTGTACTTTTCAAAAGAAGAAGCTGTGATTCTCTTGATTTAGCAGCTTGTAACAGTAGTCTTCTCTCAGCCCACCGTGAATGCGTCTCTCCTCCCGGTGTTCCGGTTTTTAAAGTGACCCTGTAAACTGGAGACCTTCAGCTGAACGTGTCAGTGTTTGTGGAGTTTACACAGCTGTTGAAACACAGAGGGAGTTCCTGGGAATGCAAACTAGTTTAGTTTTTATTAAGATTTCAAAATATCCTCATCAGATATTTAATGATGGTCTAAAGACGTTTATGAGGGATGCATCCGGCTGAGAGTCTCCAGTTAACAGGGTCGCTGTTTAAATCAAAACACCGGCCGATCTCTGCGATCACGGCTTTTTGAGTTCAAAAGGATTTTAAAGGCGTGTTGAAACGTCTTTGCTACTCGCGCTTATCTCCTCTCACGTGTTGATTCAGTGAATCCATCTGTGATGAATGGCATTCCTGTTTGTTGTACTGCCCTCTACTGGTGTTGATTCATTCTTTGCTTTTTCCATGTTTTTCTGCTTTTGGAGCACAATTTCATATATGAGGGAAATGTATCATTCCGACAGGCTCCGAGTCAACTTTTTTGTAAAAAAAATATTGTCAATTTTTTTTTTTTTCAAATTTTTTTTTGTCAAAAATTTTTTTTTCAAATTTTTTTTTTTCAAATTTTTTTTTGTCAAAATTTTTTTTTTCAAAATTTTTTTTTCAAAATTTTTTTTTTCAAAACAAAAAACTTCTAATTTTTTCTTTAAATTTTTTGTCATTTTTTTTTTCATTTTTTTTTTTCAATTTTTCCAAAAAACATTCACAGTCATTGTTTTTTCTATCTGTGATTCTCTTGATTTCTCTTTCTTTCATTAGTTTTTATTTGTTCTATCTTTTTTGTATGTTTGTGTACTTTTCAAAAGAAGAAGCTGTGATTCTCTTGATTCAGCAGCTTGTAACAGTAGTCTTCTCTCAGTCAGCTGTTTAAACGAAAACACCGGTCGATCTCTGCCATGGCTTTTTGAGTTCAAAAGGATTTTAAAGCCGTGTTGAAACGTCTTTGCTACTCGTGCTTATCTCCTCTCACGTGTTGATTCAGTGAATCCATCTGTGATGAAATATAGCACCATCTAAAACAGACCAGCTGAGTCTCTTCGTGTTAATAGGCTAACTGTTGTGTTGCTCAGAATGATACCAGCCTGTCCGTCTGCTTCTATGGTGTCACCTGTGATGAATGGCATTCCTCTTTGTTTTACTGCCCTCTACTGGTGTTGATTCATTCATTGCTTTTTCCATGTTTTTAACTGCAAGAGAAAAATTTTCACTTTTTTTTCATGGTTTTCTGCTTTTGGAGCACAGTTTCAAATTTGAGGAAAATCAACTTTTTCGACAGGCTCCGGGTCAACTTTTTTGTCAAATTTCTTTTTTTCAAATTGAAAAAAAAAAATTGAAAAAAAAAAAAAAGTCTTTTTTTTTTTATCATTTAGAAAAAAAAAAAAATGTTGTCAATTTTTTTTCCAAAAATTTTTTTGGGTCAAATTTATTTTTCAAAAAAAGAAAAATTCTAAATTTTTTGAGTTCAAATTTTTCCAAAAACCATTCATAGTCATTGATTTTTCCATCTGTAATGAAATATAGCACCATCTAAAACAGACCAGCTGAGTCTCTTCATGCTAACAGGCTAACTGTTGTCTTGCTCAGAATGATACCTGCCTGTCCGTCTGCTTCTATGGTGTCATCTGTGATGAATGGCATTCCTCTTTGTTTTACTGCCCTCTACTGGTCTGGTGGTGTAGTGCAGTTACTTTTTTTTGCCTGATTTACACAATCTACCCAGGACTTCAGCTCGCAGTCAAAACACAGACAACATTGGGGGCACAGGAACCTTTCAGTTCATGGGAAAGTAGTTCTGGGGCTAAAAGACCCCGGGACTCTTGGTCAAAATGCACCTGAAGACTGAAGACAGGTAACAAAGGGAGGAGTTTAAATTATACCACTTCAATTTTTGGTGATTTTAGTGTAACCTTATTTAAGTCACATAAGCCAACATGCCTGCAGATATTTTTGAAGATGTTAATCAAATACAAATGTCTGATGATGTCCTGTTTGGTTGCATTTGTAGAAGATTGGCAGTGTGCGGTGTGTGTCGGAGGGTGTAGGATTTAGTGTGATGTCAGCCTGGCATTGGTTTTCACGGTCACATTCTTGGAGTGTGTGATATGTGTGTGTGGCTCAGTGGTGGAGTTGGTCGTCTGTCAATTGGAAGGTTGACGGTCCCAGCCCCCTCATTCACTCACATGGTGTGCCCAGTGTTATACATGACAGTGTACTAACTGTAATGTCTAATAGATACACAGCATCAGCGTGAAGCTAATACCTGGAGTGCTGCAGGAATCATGCAGATAGCTCCACAGCTAGTCCTCTGTGCACAGAATCTTCTTCATCATTTTAACCTCATCATGTTCAAGGAAACATCACTTTCACACACACTCCAGGAGCACGCAGTGTTATAAAGCACAGAGAAAATCAATTCAGTTGCAGAGCACTGAACTGAAAACAGAACAGATCCGACAGAACCGTAGCTTGAGTCTACCGTAATATATTTCACACGATGCACGTGTATTAATAATGCAGGTGATATATGGATTCTGCAGGCAGACTGACAGCCATATATATTCAACAAGCATGTGCAGGAACTACGCCTTGCTAACAGCCGCACACAGGAAATCAAAGTGCATCTGGCCTCGTGTTCAGATCCTGTGTGTGTGTACTGCATGTGTCTCTTTGTGTCTAATGTGAAGGTCTCACACATCTGGACTTGACTCCTACGACATCTTTTATTCAGTGCTGTTTGACTTTCAAACACGTTACATGTTGCCTCCTCTTGTTAGATAAAGAACGGATGCACAGCGACACTTGACCACCTGCACTCCTGAACACAAAGAGAGTCTCTGCTGAGACTGTCTGCACCAGAAGGATGACTGTAAGTGTTGCCTGTTCTGCCACTGACATGACCGATACTACAGTCATGGCCAAAAGTTTTGATAATGACACAACTATTAATTTTCACAAAGTCTGCTGTTTCAGTTTTTATGATGGTCATTTTGCATATACTCCAGAATGTTATGAGGAGTGATCAGCTCAACTGCAATTAATTGCAAAGTCCCTCTTTGCCTTGAAAATGAACTTTATCACCAAAAACACATTTCCACTGCATTTCAGCCCTGCCACAAAAGGACCAGCTAACATCATTTCAATGACACACAGGTGTCACACACATTAACACAGGTGTGGGTGTTGATGAGGACAAGGCTGGCGATCAATCTGTCATGATTGAGTGACTGGACACTTTAAAAGGAAGATGGTGCATGACACCATTGTTCCTCATCTGTTAGCCATGGTTATCTGCAAGGAAACACGTGCAGCCATCATTGCATTGCACAAAAAGGGCCTAACAGGGAAGTTTATAGCAGCGAGTAAGATTGCACCTCAGTCAACCATCTATCGAATTATCAAGAACTTCAAGGAGAGAGGTTCAATTGTTGCCAAACAGGCTCCAGGGCGCCCAAGAAAGTCCAGCAAGCGCCAGGACCGTCTCCTGAAGGTGTTACAGCTGCGGGATCGGGCCACCACCAGTGCAGAGCTTGCTCAGGAATGGCAGCAGGCAGGTGTGAGTGCATCTGCACGCACAGTGAGGCGAAGACTTTTGGAGGAAGGCCTGGTGTCAAGGAGGGCAGCAAAGAAGCCACTTCTCTCCAGTAAAAACATCAGGGACAGACTGATATTCTGCAGAAGGTACAGGGACTGGACTGCTGAGGACTGGGGTAAAGTCATGTTCTCTGATGAATCCCCTTTCCGATTGTTTGGGGCATCTGGAGGAAGGCTTGTTCGGAGAAGACGAGGTGAGCGCTACCATCAGTCCTGTCTCTTGCCAACAGTGAAGCATCCTGAGACCATTCATGTGTGGGGTTGCTTTTCGGTCAAGGGAGTGGGCTCTCTCACAATCTTGCCTAAAAACACAGCCATGAATAAAGAATGGTACCAGAACGTCCTCCGAGAGCAACTTCTCCCAACCATCCAAGGGCAGTTTGGTGATGAAGAATGCCTTTTCCAGCATGATGGAGCACCTTGCCATAAAGCAAAAGTCATAACAAAATGGCTCGGGGAACAAAACATTAAGATTTTGGGCCCTTGGCCAGGAAACTCCCCAGATCTTAATCCCATTGAGAACTTGTGGTCAATCCTCAAGAGGCGGGTGGACAATCAAAAACCCACAAATTCTGACAAACTCCAAGCATTGATTATGCAAGAATGGACTGCCATCAGTCAGGATTTGGTCCAGAAGTTGATTGACAGCATGCCAGGGAGAATTGCAGAGGTCTTGAAAAAGAAGGGTCAACACTGCAAATATTGACTCATTGCATGAATTCTGTGTAATTCTCAATAAAAGCTTTTGATACTTATGAAATGCTTCTAATTGTATTTCATTATACCATAGAGACATCTGACAAAAACACCTAAAAACCCTGAAGCAGCAGACTTTGTGAAAATGTAATATTTGTGTCATTCTCAAAACTTTTGGCCATGACTGTACATCTACAGTAAGTGTTATGAAGACACTGCTTCCTGCAAAATATCCTACATTACATAATCCATGTCATGCATCAACTTTGCTACTCCGTTACTACTACAAGCACAGACAAGATTAAAATGTTCATCTGGAATCAAAGCAGTGTGTTAGCTCTAGACCTCCACATGCTCTCTCAGGTTAGATGCTGATGTTTTGGAGGCTGTGATGAAGTTTGTGTGGTAAACAGAGAATCAGAGATTTACAACAATACAAACAATCATTCTTTATTTCAAAAACCTCAAACGTGTGCTCAGGTAGAGAATCATCATCCTTCTCAGTCATGGCCATCATCACCACGACTAAATGAACGCACTGATCTGAAGAACGTTGGATCTACGCTCACCCGAGGTACGGCTACACCACTGAGACAAACCAAACACAAGCACACCAACAGTTCACGGTCTTTGGGATCTGATTTCAGAAAAGAAAATTAATCTGCTGACTTCAAAGAAAAGTAGTGAAGTAACTAGAGCACTGATAGAAATGTAGAGGAGTCAAAATGATGATATTTGTCTTGAAATGGAGTAAAAGTAATAAGTTCCCCAAAAAATTATTCTCAAGTCAAAAACAGATACTCAAAAAATGAACTTAAAGGTGCTGTGAGGAACTTTTGTTTTGTATCGATTCTGGCGCCCCCCTTGTGGACAAAGTGATACCTCTTATCTCTTGTCCTAAACATGCAAAAGTAGTGTTTTCAACAAAAGCCTCATCCTGTTGTCTTTTAACAGTCAACTTTATCAGGCACTGTGATTATTTTCCATGAAAACAGTCAAATAAAGTCTGTTTCTGAAGCAAGGTGTCCATCATCTGGTCTGACACCGACCCCCTCAGGGCGGTTTCAGGCATTAAAAATGACAACAGAGAAGGTGTCAGTGTTGCTGCTGATGGACTTGTTTGCTATTGAAGGTCATAATGAGGCATCAGTATCATTTTCAGTCTGTTTCTCAGCCAGTTCAAAACTCCTCACAGGGCCTTTAAGTAAATTTACTTTGTTACTGTCCACCACTGGTCATACGTTGTATTTAAGCTGTAGCTCAGCCTCCTGCCACTAGCTGGTGCTGTTGCTTTAATGCTTTATAACCCTGATGTAAACCATCACAGATGACTTGGCTAGCCAGATTTCAAATTTCCATTTAAACAACTCAGAAAATGTTCCCTTTGGAACATAATTTGCAGCATGCATTTTTATCCTTAACAAAGATAGCTTTCTTTCTTCTGAAATCAAATCAAGCAGTTAAACTTTTTCACAACATGCTCAACTTATTCTCTATTCCCATCGACAACTCGCCCCTCTTCCCCTCCCCTCAGGTTAAGAGTCTGGGTGTCATCCTCCACAGCACCCTCTCCTTCACCTCCCATATCAACCACGTCACCCGGTCCGCCTACTTTCACCTCCGCAATATTAACCGTCTCCGTCCTTCACTCACTCCCCACTCAACCGCCATTCTTGTTCACAGCCTCGTCACCTCCCGTTTGGACTATTGCAACTCCCTTCTGTTTGGTCTCCCCCACAAAACCCTCCATAAACTTCAACTGGTTCGAAACTCAGCCGCCCGTATCATCACACGCACCGCCTCCTTCCACCACATCACACCCATCCTGCAACAGCTCCACTGGCTCCCCATCACACAACGGATCAACTACAAAATACTTCTCCTCACCTTCAAATCCATACACAACCTCGCCCCTCCATATCTCTCTGACCTCCTCCCGTCTGCACCCTCAGATCCTCCTCCTCCATCCACCTCACTGCCCCCCCTGCTCGCCTCGTCACCATGGGCTCTGCTCCCCAGCTCTGGAACTCTCTCCCACCTGACCACCGCAACACTGACCCACTCCCACATTTTACATCCAAACTCAAAACCCATCTGTTTAAACTGGCTTATTCCTATTTAAACTCTGTTTGTTTTTAATGTTGTAAGGTGACCTTGAGTGCCAAGAAAGGCGCCTATAAATAAAATGCATTATTATTATCATTATTTGTAACGTGCATATCTCCAAACCGGAAAGGATGCCTTTAACTGAGTGACATATTTGCTCTTCCCCTCCATGATCTCGAGCCAAAGTAAAAGACACATCATGCTGCAGAAAAATGTGACGTTTGATTTGTTTTCTGTCCTCCCGATAAGCACATCCTTTAAGAACATAAAGTAACGTCAGTAATGAAACATTATCTTGCTTAGTAACATCAATGTGATGATTTAATTAGCAGCAGCACTGAGTTACAGACAAATGTAATCCCATTACACTAACGCCCAACACTGCATGATCGATATAATTTATGTACCCTGCTCTCGAAGGACCTTTTCACACCGTCTAAATCAGCTGTGAAAAATTCATGTATTCATTTACTGATCAATGCAAGCAGAGGTGTTAGCATTCCTCCTTTAACTGCATTAAAAGTCAATAAAATATATATTTATAATTCTTGGAGAGAGTTTAATTTAATCAGTTCTTTTTCCCTGTATAATCCACATGAACACAGAATATCTGCAGACATTCATGGAAACGCAGCTGCAACAGGGGCGCCATGTTTGACACTGATGGACATTTATTAAAGATAATTAAAGGAGTATGTGTGCATACTGTATGTCAGAGTTTTTATGAATCAGGCCACAGCCTTTTTATGAATTTGACATGTGTTTGTGTTTTTAAAGGTGACATATCATGCAAAATGGACTTTTTAATGGTTCTCTACCTGAAATCTGTGTCCCTGTCTACAAACCCCCCGAGAATGAAAAGAATCCATTCTGCCCCTGTTCTGATTTCTCCACCTTTCTGTAAATGTGTGTGAAACCAGCCGTTTCAGACTTCCGTGTTTTTGTTACGTAACAACAATATCCGGTCTGTAACAGGAAGTCAGAGCTCGGAGCTTGTTCAGCCCATAGACTGTATAAAATACAACTCAACCCCTCCTCTGTTTTTCATTCCCTGCACACATGTGTGCTAACAAGGAGCTTAGGAGGGAGGCATGCTAGTTGTAGGCTGTCTTAATAAACACAAAGG
This sequence comes from Notolabrus celidotus, assembly GCF_009762535.1. Lineage (NCBI taxonomy): Eukaryota > Metazoa > Chordata > Actinopteri > Labriformes > Labridae > Notolabrus > Notolabrus celidotus. The sequence continues at coordinate 33,167,230 of NC_048285.1, read as the reverse complement.
TCGCTTTGACTCCCCACGTCTGCAGATTTGAAGATCTAGTGGATGATTTTTATCTATCATGGATAAGTGCTAGCGCTAGTTAGCATAGCTACATAGCTACATGTCGTAGCTGTAGCTGTGTCCCAAGACACACGTCAACATATTGACAAATAAAACAACAAGAAACACAGAATCTGTGACCAATGGTTCAGAAAGGTCCCGCTGCCTTTCTGGCAGAGGTCGGTTTGACTCCCCCTGTCTGCAGATTTGAAGATCTAGTGGATGATTTTTATTTGTCATGGATAAGTGCTAGCGCTAATTAGCATAGCCACATAGCTACATGTTCATAGCTGTAGCTGTGTACCAAGACACACGTTTACATACTGATAAATAAAACAACAAGAAACACTAAATCTGTGACCAATCCTTCAGAAAGGTCCTGCTGCAGGCGCCTCTCCGTCAGGATCAGATTCAGAGGGTTGAAGTGACGTGATCTCTGAGCAGCCGTGTATATTCAGCCAACATGTAAACATTAGATCAACGTGCTGGACAGCCGAGGCCACACCCACTTCCTGAGGGGGCGTGGTCAGAGAGAAAACAGAGTGTTCTGAGGAGGACCGAAGAAGAGGGCTTTTCAGGCAGACCAAAATCTGATTTCAAAGTGTTTTTTTGAGCATAAACTTTAAAGACATGTTTTGGGGACCTCTTAGACCAATATATGTTGATGAAAAAAGCGTGATATGTCACCTTTAATGCTGAGTTACTCATCCTCCAGCTGTAGTTATCCGTTCCCATCACAGAAGTCATTTACTTTCCATTTCCAGATCTAATTACGCATTAAGACGTTGGATTCTCATGAGGGACTGCTAGGAAGAAATATCTTGATGCTATAACAACAAACAGTAGCTTATACCCTGGACCTCTTCATGTGTGTGTGTGTGTGTGTGTGACAGAGTAATTGAAGCTAAATAGACTTGTACGCTTGTGTTGTCCTACGAGTCAAAAGCTAACTGAGAGAGCGTCACATCTAATTTTAGTCCGTCTTACACGATCCTGATCACACGCATCATTTAGTACAAAAACAACAATAATTAATAAATAAATAAAGTTGAGATGAAGACGATGGGTGTGATATGTGTATGTTTGATGCAGGTGCACACAGAGGACAGAAACAAGCAGAAGGAGGGCACCTTTGTGTGTGTGTGTGCATGCATGTGTGTGTGTGTTTGCAGAACCGGTGGGAGTTTTCTTGGTTGGAAGCAGCGACTGCTTGAGCTTGACATGACAGCGCTGTGATAACTACTAATGAGGACACAGGAGAGAACATGTCATTAGACTGAAAATAAACACATCAACACACTCAGGAGAGAATAATCCAGCTCTGAGTTTTGATAGAGACGCTCTCTAAAACACAAAATAAAGGCTTACATATGCTAACTTTAGATACAGCATGTTCCCAGAAAGCGTTATCATCGTTCTCCTGCAGGAGAAATAAAAAGAGCAAACAGAAGACAAGTGAGGTGAGCAGATATGAGACGGAATAATGTTGGTTGACAGATTAATTCAGCTGCAGCCCGTGTGCTAGTTCAGCTTTAATTCAGGTTAAGTTATTTACATGAACTTTTGATGTACTGGGATTCAGTCTCCTTGTTGCCATGAATAAACCAGCTTCTGCTTTAATGAGAAAACCATTAAGTCCTTCCTGCTGCAAGGCTTTCTGCAGATGTGAAAATGTACCCATGGTGCAATGAGAGCGAAAACCAAACTGACAGTGCTAAATGTTTAATGTGAGAAGAGTCAAATCTGAACCAGATTTAAGGCCTTAAAGGGATAGTTCACAACTTTTGATGTGTGGTTGTAAGAGGTGCTTTCACTAAGAAACACCGACTCAATTCATGGTTCACTTTACTGTTCATTCACATGTTTTTAAGGGTGTTGGTGATTCAGTTTATGTTCAAGCTTTACAGAAGAGATGTCCTATAAACCATCTTTCATTTTGGTCACTGTTTTGGTGACAGACGGGCTTTTATTTTGAAAAGGCCTTCTGCTAGATGGTGAAGTTACTCAGTAAATAAAGAAGCTAAAAGTACAGCATCTCTTCTTCTTTCATCGTTAGCTGTAGAGCATGTATAGAGATACTAATAATGACATGTAGCCTACACAAGGGTTCAAGAGAGAGAGCTAGAGACAGATATATTACTAGTTAACTGCAGCAGATGGAAATCTCATATGCCAATCAATAAATGCAAGAACAGTTGGCTTTACAGGCCGCCAAGGTATCGCCGATGTGTCCGTAACACTTGCAACCCCAACTACAAATCTTCATGACGTAGAACAAGTGAAGTCAAACGCAGACAGCGCCCTCTGCTGTCTTAAATAACTATTGATTTTCATTTTTCATCTCACCACTAAGCATCTCCCTTTCCATATCTCCATTGTTTGTTTGTTTTTTGTGGTCTTGCAATGCACCCTCATATTCCTAGTCCTTCATTTACCTACGCATGCAGGGCACGGTATCAGACCTGCTGTTTTTGTTAGCAGTCTGTAGAAAAGTAGACAGCTTAAAGAATGATAACAAAAGTCTTATATGTCAAGGACTTCTCAAGGTTTACTTTAGCCTCAAATTTCAGTCCCAAGTCATAAACATGAGGACTAGTATCTTAAAGGTGACATATCATGCAAAATTGACTTTTTAATGGTTCTCTATCTGAAATCTGTGTCCCTGTCTACAAACCCCCCGAGAATGAAAATAATCCATTCTGCCCCTGTTCTGATTTCTACACCTTTCTGTAAATGTGTGCTGAAACCAGCCGTTTCAGACTTCAGTGTTTTTGTTACGTAACAAGAATATCCGGTCTGTAACAGGAAGTCAGAGCTCGGAGCTTGTTCAGCCCATAGACTGTATAAAATACAACTCAACCCCTCCTCTGTTTTTCATTCCCTGCACACATGTGTGCTAACAAGGAGCTTAGGAGGGAGGCGTGCTAGTTGTAGGCTGTCTTAATAAACACAAAGGTCGGTTTGACTCCCCACGTCTGCAGATTTGAAGATCTAGTGGATGAGTTTTAGTTTTCATGGATAAGTGCTAGCGCTAATTAGCATAGCCACATAGCTATATGTTCATAACTGTAGCTGTAGCTGTGTACCAAGACACACGTCGACATACTGACAAATAAAACAACAAGAAACACTAAATCTGTGACCAATCCTTTATAAAAGGTCCTGCTGCCTTTCTGGCAGAGGTCGGTTTTACTCCCCACGTCTGCAGATTTGAAGATCTAGTGGATGATTTTTATTTATCATGGATAAGTGCTAGCGCTAGTTAGCATAGCCACATAGCTACATGTTCGTAGCTGTGTACCAAGACACACATCTATATATTGATAAATAAAACAACAAGAAACACTAAATCTGTGACCAATGGTTCAGAAAGGTCCTGCTGCAGGCGCCTCTCCGTCAGGATCAGATTCAGAGGGTTGAAGTAACGCGATCTCTGAGCAGCCGTGTATATTCAGCCAACATGTAAACATTAGATCAACGTGCTGCACAGCCGAGGCCACACCCACTTCCTGAGGGGGCGTGGTCAGAGGGAAAACAGACTGTTCTGATGAGGACTGAAGAAGAGGGTTTTTCAGGCAGGCCAAAATCTGATTTCAAAGTGTTTTTTTGAGCATAAACTTTAAAGACATGTTTTGGGGACCTCTTAGACCAATATATGTTGATGAAAAAAGCGTGATATGTCCCCTTTAACTAAGATACTACTGGGTGCTACACATAACTAAAACTTTGGTTCTGGTCTGTTGGGAGACCTTCTCTCTTGCCCTCTCTCTCATTAAATGTTGCTTCTCTAATTTGCTATTAAATTAAAATGTAAAATATGAAATAAATCAAGTCATTTATCTAAAGTTCCAGCTCCTGGACCCTCTCTCTAAGGCTGAGCCCAGACACGCTGCAAAGAAAGCTCATTTCAGCTGCTTGTATTTGCGACCTCGTTCTTTCGGTCACTACCCACAGCTCGTGATCACAGGTGAGGGTTGGGACGTAGATTGACCGGTAAATGGAAAGCTTTGTCTTCTGGCTCAGCTCTCTCTTCATCTGTACTGCCCTGATCCGTCTGCAAACCCAGTTAAGTTATGATTTTGTGGAAACAGTATTAGCGACTAAAATAAAGTCTCAGAGCTTTTTAGTGTTTCTACTTTGTCACAGTATGACAAAGCAAACACTGAATCATCCTCTGCCTTTAACTTTGTTTTGGTAACTGGGAACAATACAATCCAGCAGCCAATGTTCTCTTTGACTCAACAAGATAATATCACACACTGTTTTATTACTTGGAAACATTAGAAGATGTTTGTGAGAGTCTATTTATGAGTTACTGCGAAGAGTCAGCTGAGTACTTCCCATGACTGTTGTAGCAGTGTGTGTGTGTGTGTGTGTGTGTGTGTGTGTGTGTGTGTGCGCGTGCGTGTGTGAGTATATGACACCAGACAGCTCCCACTGGTGTGATGTGTCTATATTTACAGGTGGTGTAATGGTGTTTTTGGCATCCCTGCAGCGCAACACAAACAGCCAGTCAGTGAGAGAGGCTGTTCACACCTGCTAAATAAATGTAAGCTGACACAACAGCATGCACAGAGGTTCTTCACACCATTATGCTTTTACAAACAACAAAGCCAGAAGACAACAAAGTCGAGATGGAGAGGAGGAGTGTTTGGTTGTGTTTGTTTACAGTTGCACCATCACTCTGTTAGAAAAGAGATGAACGACGGACGTATAGGAGATTAATCTGATCAAAGATGCAGGGGTCAGAGGTCATGCAAAAACTCCTGCATGTGTAAATGCATCTTCAGCTTACAGTAAAATTCCTGTGTGAAGTCGAGGAAAGTCAGGGTTATGTCTTTTCAACCAACGCGTTGTTGTGTTTTTGATCACTGCAACCCCGCCCCCCTCGCCCCTGACGTAAGAGGTTTGTGGTTCTAGACCAGAAATGAGTTGGAGCCACTCTGGTTTTCTCTGCCACACTCAAAACATGAAAAACCGGTTCTCAATTGAGCACCGGCTCCGAACCCGCCCTGAAACTGCCTCAGTCGAAAAGGGGTAAACGTGAAAGGGGGTACGTCAGATGTTCCTGCAGGTAAAAAGTGTGGTGCATCATGTCCTGCCAACATCAGAACTCAAGACAGTCTATGCCTCACCGTTGACTTTGCATTCTGTGAATGAGCATCCTTTACACTTTTGCATAAACACAAAAAGTGGAATATGTATGTAGTGAAGTGGTGGCAACAAATGTGATGCCCAAATGTTCTCTGATTGGAGAACTGAAACAGGAGGGCTTGGTTATATTTGGTGACGTTGGTGTTATTTTTTGACTGACACATAGTAACTCAAAAAATAAATGGACCCAACCAAGCCGGTTCACTCACAGTCAAGCTCTGAACCGGATCTGAAACTGCCTCAGTCAAAAAGGGGTATGTGATAACACTAGGGGTGAGCCCGACTAAGGATTTGCTTAGTGGAATCTGATTCATCAGATTTTGCCCGTAGTCGACGAATAGTGGAATGTTTGTTGTTTTTCCTTATTGACCCAAAGTCTGCATGATGGTGACCGCATGACAATATTACACATAACCCTTTACAATTAAGAGACTTAGATTTTTAAAATCTATATTGTAAAAACAACGAGGTGATGAAGGAGAGAAAACTCAAATAAGGCCACCATCAGTTAAACATGGAACAACGCTCCACTATAGAGAAAGGAATCAGGAGATATTTAAACAGTGTTCACACAGCAGAGAGCAGCACTTCAGAGGGTAGTCTGTCCAACTTAAGGCTAAACATTTGTATAATGTTCAAAATCAAACCTGAACCAGCTAAAGGGTTTTTAAATCTCTTAACAGAACCTTTTAAAACAGTCTTTCATCACGTCTTTGTCCGCTTGAGTCTTTTCAAACTGTACGTGAGGAAAACCATCGTGTGTACGGGCAGAAGTGCGCTCCTGTCTTTGTTGACTGTAAATCCTGTCTTTGAGAATATCCTCTCTGATGGTGTGGAGGTGGATGGGATGCTGTGGATTGTTTTTGAGGCTTCAGACAGCTTTGGGTATCCCTCCTGGTTCTTTTGGCCCCGTACAGTTTTTGTGTGGTCCGGTAATCCTTGATCTCACAGCCCTCTTCATGAAGCTGCTCCTCATCTTCATCACTAGTTTTTAGAATCATCTGAAGTTTTATTTCCTGACATTTTGAGCTGCCATGAACGTAGAACGATTTAAAGGCCAGCTGAGGTACGTCTGCTCCACAGGTCCTGCTAAATGGGAGAGTCCACCTTTAATTACCAGGGGAGATTTAATTACCACTTTAAGGAGATTTAACACTTCAAGAGCTGTTCTCAGAATTACATTAAAGTCTATATTTATATCAAAACAGGATATGAGACACTATTTTTACAGGAAACAGGAAAATAGTGTAAAATTAGACATTGAGCACCCCGAATGGAATGATCCACGTTTCATATGCAAATATTCCACTATGAAATTGGCAGTCGACTAAGACTCGTTAGAACGAATAGTGGAATACTCGACTATTTGGGGTCACCCCTAGATAACACAGCAGGAAGTTTGCTGCAAGGGGGCCATGGTGAAGATGTTTATGTCATGCAACCAGTGTGAACCCCAAAGAGTGACACGTAACTGAACGAATAGAAACTTCTGAGATTGAAGAAGACGAATCGTTATCAATACAAGAACAGTGAAGAAGTCTGCAAATCCTTCAGTTTACATGGAGCACTGATAGAAGTTCAAAAACTGTCACCACAGTGTGGGTCTCTGTTGCTTGGTGCCCCCTTTTGAGATGTTTGGACTCTTCCTCTTTGTTCGACTGGTGAATGCGTTCATTATTTTAAGAGCACAAAGCGAGTTGGTCTATTTCTCTGTCTTTTTTTAATTTCAGTCTCCACTTTCTAAAACCTGTTTGGACCCTCCTCTGACTCCCCATGTGGACCAGCTGAGTCCCTCACGGTTTGTTGTTAGTTGGCTTTCTGGCTTGTTATGCTTGTTTTTGGTTGTTTTCTTGCTTGATTGGTGGTTTCCATCCTCTGCTGCTGTTTTAATGGAGATCCGGAGACCACTAATTGGCTGCAGCGTGACTCTCACTTTGATTTTGGATTCTGTTTCACACAGCTGGTCTGATGGAGAGCGAGACATCCTTACAGTTTCTGGCAAAGTTGTATGTTTTTTTTTCCTTTTCTTTTGTGGCTCATGAAAGCATCAGAAGTTTATTCCCTACACTTCAGACATCCTCTCAACTTATACTTTATTGATAAGAAGCAGTCAGGACCAAAGCTTCAATTTTACACTTGACATATCAAAATCTATGAAGCAGATTGGTCAGAGATTTACTGCAAAATCAAACTTTCTTGTCTGACTTTTATTGGCACTGACTTTATGTAAAGCCCCTCATCAAGTTAAGCTTTTACTGCCAAAAAAAGCACCTTGAATCAGATGTTTTTGCTCCTTTTTCATCCTCTTTCTGCACATTTTTATCAGCTTTGCATGCAAAACTAAATTTGTGCAAAACATTCCTCCATCAAAACCAAATGTGAAAGACAGAAAACTAAGAGAAAGAGAAGAAGTGACAAAGGAAGCTGAGTCTTTATGAGTGAGAGACGTTCTTGCATAAAATCTGCAGCTAAAAATGGAGACATGATGTTTCATACGGATGAACAGTCTACGGGAGCCGAGCTTAATGGAGACAGTTATGAAATAATGGGAGAGTGTTGATAGAATTACTGACAATTTCTGCACCACTTCATCCAGAACTAATGGGAATGTGCTTAATTCAACGTGAAGAAGCGGGGGCCACGTTAACAGCATCATCAGGCTAATGGGAGATCGACTGGGTGAACATGCAATGAAGAAACCTCTGGTCACACAGTGAAAGTGTCCCCACAAAACCCAAGCTATTACACAGAGACATGAAAACACATGCTCTCACACACCTACGCACAGAAGGAGGGGGGGTTTAATAACTGCACATGCTGAAGTGGAAACAGGGGGGATTATTGGGGGTTTAGAAGTCTTAATTGAAAGAGGTAGAAGTTCAGACTTGGGTGACTTTCATGACGTTGATGGAAACAGAGCAACAAAAAGAAAGCCAAATAATGTTACCTACACCTTCAATTACCTTCAACTATTACAGAAAAGTGGATCAGGACTGCAACAAACAAAGAATTTAATGTTTTTGATTTGAAAACATAATCATGAGACCTCTGGGACATCTTTCAGTGGTTTGTGAGCTGCCTTCGAGAGGCTGGAGATGGGAAGGGGTTACCAGTAGGGGTGGGAGTTGATAAGATTTTATCAATGTCAATGCTATCGTCCATTCTGCTTATCAATCCAATTCCTTATCAATTCTCCTAACGATTCCTGAGTGTTTTTTTGAGGGGGAAAAAAGTAGTTCTTCACAGTCTTCAGCACCAAAAGGAACCACTTCATTTTTCCCAAAATGATGTCTGCACAAGACTGAACATGAACATATTCAACTTGAACATACTGAACGATAGGTTGACCTCATTCTCGGCCTCGTGAGTCCGGACGTGGCCCCTCAGTAAGAAGACTTTAAAACACAAGGCTCCTGATATTTTGGAACATGTTGGACTTTAAAGGTGACATATTCTGCTCTTTTTCATCAACATATATTGGTCTAAGAGGTCCCCAAAACATGTCTTTAAAGTTTATTGCTCATAAAAACACTTTGAAATCAGATTCTGGTCTGCCTGTAAACCCCTCTTTTTCAGCCCTGCTCAGAACAGGCTGTTTTCTGTGTCTGTGCCTTTAAATGAGAATGAGCTCTCTGACCACGCCCCCTCAGGAAGTGGGTGTGGCCTCGGCTGTTCGGCACGTTGATCTAATGTTTACATGTTGGCTGAATATACACGGCTGCTCACAGACCCGCGTTACTTCAACCCTCTGAATCTGATCCAGAATCTGATCCTGACGGAGAGGCGCCTGCAGCAGGACCTTTCTGAACCATTGGTCACAGATTTAGTGTTTCTTGTTGTTTTATTTGTCAGTATGTAGACGTGTGTCTTGGTACACAGCTACCAACATGTAGCTATGTGGCTATGCTAACTAGCACTAGCACTTATCCATGATAAATAAAAATCATCCACTAGATCTTCAAATCTGCAGACGTGTGGAGTCAAAGCGACCTTTGTGTTTATTAAGACAGCCTACAACTAGCATGCCTCCCTCCTAAGCTCCTTGTTAGCACACATGTGTGCAGGGAATGAAAAACGGAGGAGGGGTTGAGTTGTATTTTATACAGTCTATGGGCTGAACAAGCTCCGAGCTCTGACTTCCTGTTGCAGACCGGATGGCGTTGTGACGTATGAAAAACACTGAAAACTGAAACGGCTGGTTTCAGCACACATTTACAGAAAGGTGGAGAAATCAGAACAGGGGCAGAATGGACTCTTTGACTTTTCAGGGGGTTTGTAGACAGGGACACATATTTCAGGGAGAGAACCATTAAGAAGTCCATTTTGCATGATATGTCACCTTTAAGTGTTGCAAACCTTGGTTTTGATCAATGTTTGAATGGTTAGGCCACTCTTACAGACTCCCTATATCCATCCATCCATTATCTTGGTCACGGGGGGCTGGAGCCAATCCCAGCTGACTTCAGGTGGAAGGCAGGTTACACCCTGGACAGGTTGCCAACCTATCACAGGGCAAACACTCCATATATAGACTTTGTTAATATACTTTCTCTGTTTTCAAAGACAGGTGCTAAATCTTGATATCTTGTTGTCTTATGTAGTCACAGTCACCTTGTTAGTGTTGCAGCATCTGTCCTCAGAGTATGGACTGATTGTTCCCCCTCTAGTTAAAATGATTTTCATAGTATTATGTGTTTGGCTCCATCTCTGTTGGACCGAAGCATTTAATTACCCCGAACAGAAACACAAGCCCTGAAAGAATAAAAATAATCCACACAAATACCAGCAGCCAAGTCTGAACAGTAGTTCCACAGTTTGAACCTCTGATTAAGATTTCTCGCTGACAGAAGGAGCAGAAGGAGAGTATTTTTGTGTTTTTAAATATCCGTGTACCATGCCTGAACAAGAGCCTTTGATTGTGCCTTTGTCCCCTTGTCATGCCTGAACAGAGCAGTGCCAGGTAAAGAAACGAGACGGTGTGTGGTACAACAGAAGCATTCTTGGCTCTCCTTTCAGGAAAGCTCTTGATCCTCTTTTCAGCAGTGGGCTGGAGAGCTTTAGACGGCTGCTCTATTTCAGCAACAACAGACAAAGTGTTGGAAGTGAAGCCAAACATCCCACAGCTGTCACTTCTCTGCGCAGATGATGGCCTTGTTTTTCTGCTCCCACGTGGTTTGCAGGGAAGCTGGCACATGTTCGTCTCTACTGTCTCCTTTCCTTTTCTCCTTCATCCCTCTCCTCCTCGTCCCTAATCCTCTCCTCGCACTGTTTTGTGTTGACTTGACTCATCTTAGCGTTTTATCACATCCTTGTTTTTTCTGTCAGATACTCATGGAAAAGGGTTTTGTGATTTTAATTTACATTTCTGTTTTTACCTTTCACATCAATAGGTGGCAGCACTGTCTGACAGCATCTCTGGAGATCTGATGAATGTGCTCAGAATATAAACTTTGGTGTACTTTTGTTTTGACACAACCGCTTTAAAGAGACATCACAGCCTGTGCAGCGTGTTGTTGCATTAGAGACAAATGTTTTCTATGCCTAGAGTCAGGAATAGAGTATTTTACTTTAAATGAAAGTACTTAAAATTGTTTAAGATTAGAAATAACATCAACAAAATCATCTTCAGAGCGTCTGTTCTTTTTCAGGGTCATACCGCTGAAGCATGTGAAGCCTCTGTGTGACTCACTATTTACTGTGAAACTGAGACTCACCAGAAAAACAGACACAGGCTGGTTCAGTCTCGCCAGTTGAGGAATCCCTCTGACAACGCTATAGAGGCGCTGACAGAGCCTCAGCTGCCTTTAACCCAAACAATAGTGCACGACACAAGTGCACAACAAAGCCAAAATATAACGACATCCCAGCCACTTAATATAAATGAACAGTCACTACATGTGTTCAGTTTTAAATACAGAGTAAGACCTGTTCGTTAGCCAGGGATTTTGGGCCCCATGAAAAAATGCTAATTGACATGCTACATTGCTCACCTTCGTGTTCATTGGGTTGGGGGGAGTCAGTGACAGTGCACCTGCTGATATCAGCTGCTGAGTCTGGTATAATTAGCTCAAATGTAGTTCATCTCATTGTGGACATCAAACTAGCAGACAGGTTGATTTGAACCACTCAAAGACTATACCAACCTTTCCTGGAGAAAAAATGGGTGACATACTATCGCCCTTTCTTCTCTCTCTCCTTTCTTTCCCTCCTTTTCTGGGACCCAGACTTTGTCATTCCAGACATTTTAGCTGCCTTTAGCGCACTCTGTGCAACTTCTGTCTCTCTGACTGCGTGGCACAGCTGATTAGCGCAACTCAGGCTGGGCTGTACCATTTCATGCCAATACAGGGGGGCATGTTAGAATCATCCTAACTTTTCCCCCCTGTACGGCGCCACTGCCCGCAGGCCATAGCTCCAGTCCTGTGTGACTTCCGATGCAAAGGGAACCCTGCAAGTCGTCAGGAGTTTCCAAATCCAGAGATGAGAGGAGAGTTTTGAGTTAGATGGAAGAGATATACGGTTTTGGTGTGATGGATGTTTGAGGGAGTGACAGACTTTAAACATGCTAACAAAGGGCTGGCATGTTACCCCCAATTTATATAGGATGCGCAGCTTGGCGTTAAGGCTGCGCAACGCTCATCGCAGCCAATACGTTCCCAATCTAGTCAATGCTCATGTGTACACAAGGCACGCCATGGTCAGTCTCAGGAGCATGCCCCACTCCGCCAGTCTATTTTCGAAGGAGCCCGCACCCAGCACGTGTCAATCTACACAGAAAAGAACAACCTGGACAGGAAGTCAGGCACAAGGATCGCATGCAACATCTGCCAACTTCAAAATAAAACACCATATACAGACGCTCGACTGTTGATTATGGATGTAAGCTAAAAACAGCCACATATCAGTGATCCAGGTCGACTTCAACAGGACTTTAAGATGATCACTGTGTCAGAAGGTAACAGGACTTTAAGATGATCACTGAGTCAGAAGGTAACAGGACTTTAAGATGATCACTGTGTCAGAAGGTAACAGGACTTTAAGATGATCACTGTGTCAGAAGGTAACAGGACTTTAAGATGATCACTGTGTCAGAAGGTAACAGGACTTTAAGATGATCACTGAGTCAGAAGGTAACAGGACTTTAAGATGATCACTGTCAGAAGGTAACAGGACTTTAAGATGATCACTGTGTCAGAAGGTAACAGGACTTTAAGATGATCACTGTGTCAGAAGGTAACAGGACTTTAAGATGATCACTGTGTCAGAAGGTAACAGGACTTTAAGATGATCACTGAGTCAGAAGGTAACAGGACTTTAAGGTGATCACTGTGTCAGAAGGTAACAGGACTTTAAGATGATCACTGAGTCAGAAGGTAACAGGACTTTAAGATGATCACTGAGTCAGAAGGTAACAGGACTTTAAGGTGATCACTGTGTCAGAAGGTAACAGGACTTTAAGATGATCACTGAGTCAGAAGGTAACAGGACTTTAAGATGATCACTGTGTCAGAAGGTAACAGGACTTTAAGAGGATCACTGTGTCAGAAGGTAACAGGACTTTAAGGTGATCACTGTGTCAGAAGGTAACAGGACTTTAAGAGGATCACTGTGTCAGAAGGTAACAGGACTTTAAGAGGATCACTGTGTCAGAAGGTAACAGGACTTTAAGAGGATCACTGTGTCAGAAGGTAACAGGACTTTAAGATGATCACTGTGTCAGAAGGTAACAGGACTTTAAGATGATCACTGTGTCAGAAGGTAACATGACTTTAAGATGATCACTGTGTCAGAAGGTAACAGGACTTTAAGATGATCACTGTGTCAGAAGGTAACAGGACTTTATGATGATCACTGAGTCAGAAGGTAACAGGACTTTAAGATGATCACTGTCAGAAGGTAACAGGACAACAAAGTAGAGCAGAATTATTCATATTAAACTAAACCTGCAAAATTGAAACTTTACATTTATGCAGCATACTCATAGACCCTCTTCCAGGCGATGCAATGAACCAGTATTATTATTAATAATAATGTGAATATTTTCCAGACATACCCGAGGAAGCAAATTTAGCTTCAACTCTGATATCAACTTTGCAAAACTGGAGCCTGCAAAACTGAAAGGGTAATCCAGTTCTGCAGGCTCCAGTGACAACAGATCTGTCTTTGGGAGCTTCGTCATAAACTAATTTCATCGACACAACTCCAAAATAAATACTAAAAGTCTGAAAGACCAAATACAAATCCTTTCAAAGTTAATGTGGACAGGTTTAAAGAGCAGACTGATAAGAGTTTGAATATCTGTTTGTCTTCCTGTGGTAACTTGGACCAAAGTTGGCTTCAGCTGCAGACTTTTGAGGGCTTAGAAACTCTCTCCATGTGTGACAGCAACCAACCTCTCTCACAGCGGCTCACAGCGGGAACAGAAGAAAGCACGTCTCCTAAAAACCCTTTGAAAATCATTTATTTTTGGGCAGTACATGAATAATTAACTCAGCGCCAGGGCGACAGAGCAAGGCACTTTAACCTCCTGGATTTCGCTCCACTGGGGTTACTAAGGATTAAATTTAAAAGGCTCAAAGAGCTCAGATACATAACTTACTGAGGCTGAGCCGAGGCCAAAGGAGTCAGATACCGTAGACGGGGATTTCCCAGCAGGTGGTAAAACTCAAGGAGGAAACTGTGCTCTGAGAAGCTTCTATTATCAAACCTTCAGCCACTGCAGTCACAAGTGCACACGTCTAACACAGACCCGTCTTTAAAGCATGACTTTCATTTTCCCTGAATGGTGTGCAGACCTTCCCAGCAGAGTTTATCCCAGTGTGACCTCTAAGCATTCACTTCTTCTATTTGTTTGAGTGTGACCGTCCTCACTTTGTACTCTGCGATCTTTGTCACTGTGAAATGTAAATGTTTTGACCCTTGAAACATTAACTTTGTGTATTTATAGCACAGCACCAGTCATCTCCTGATGTTAAGAAGGTCATGCAATGGACTCCCCCTTTACATTTTTGATGAAGTCATCTTTATGCCTGTCGTGATTGCACACGTTGTAGAGAGGGAATGAATCATACATGATAGCATAAAGTGTCTGTGTGCCTCCAGGAGCTGAAAACATTTCATGATTTAATAAAGACGGGCTGTTTCTGTGAGCCACAGTCCAAAAGTATAACTCCACTTTTCTGTGGACTGCCTCATGATATAAATCACATAAGCCACAGTAATAACAAAAATGTTGCAATACATCTTTTTTTCTCTCCTTGTTGACCCAAGGACAAAAATAAAACAGAAGTAATTTGAGTAATATAATCCAAAACTGTAACTTCACACAGAATGCATCTGCCCACAACTTCAACAGAGTTCTTGTACTCATGAAAAGTTAAACCCGAGCATCTCTGGCTTTTTCTTGCAAGAGTCTGGAGGAAGAGTCGAGGTGCAGAATCTAAGGTGTTTGAAGTCGGTGTGAAGTTTCTGCAGTCTGTGATGGTTTGGGGTGCCATGTCAACTCCTGGTTTTGGTCCTCATCAAGTCTAAAGTCAACACAGAGTCTACCAGGAGATTTTAGAGCACCTCATGCTTCATCTGCCGACAAGCTTTATGGAGACGCTGATTTGCTCTCCAGAAGAGCTTGCTTTAGCACCTGCCGACAACGCCAAACTACTACCTGACCTGAACCCCATAGAGGATAGCCAAAAGTACACACCAGCTGAAGACCAACATCAAGCAACCTTGGCTTCCATAACACCCAGCTGTCACAGGCTCATAGCCTCCATGCCACGGCGCACTGATGCAGTAATTTGTGGTAAAGGAGCTCCAACCAAGTATTGGTTATATACAGTATCTCACAAAAGTGAGTACACCCCTCACATTTCTTCTAAAGCTGATGCACAAGAAAAGACAGCAGACTAAGGACATGGATTACTGGAACCATGTCTTGTGGTCTGATGAGACCAAGATAAACTTATTTGGTTCAGATGATGTTAAGCGTGTGTGGGGGCGCCAAGGTGAGGAGTACAAAGACAAGTGTGTCCTGCCTACAGTCAAGCATGGTGGTGGGAGTGTCATGGTCTGGGGCTGCATGAGTCCTGCCGGCACTAAGGAGCTACAGTTCATTAAAGGAACCATGAATGCCAACATGTACTGTGACATACTGAAGCAGAGCATGATCCCCTCCCTTCAAAAACTGGGCAGCAGGGCAGTACTCCAACATGATAACGACTTCAAACACACCTCCAAGACGGCCCCTGCCTTGCTAAAGAAGCTGAGGGTGAAGGTGATGGAGTGGTCAAGCATGCCTCCAGACCTAAACCCTATTGAGCATCTGTGGGGGGTCCTCAAACAGAAGGTGGAGGAGCACAAGGTCTCTAACATCCACCAGCTCCCTGATGTCATCATGGAGGAGTGGAAGAGGACTCCAGTGGGAACCTGTGAAGCTCTGGTGAACTCCATGCTCAAGAGGGTTAAGGCAGTGCTGGACAATAATGGTGGCCACACAAAATATTGACACTTAGGGGTGTACTCACTTTTGTTGTCGGTGGTTTAGACATTAATGGCTGTGTGTTGAGATATTTTGAGGTGACAGTAAATGTACACAGTTAAACAAGCTGTACACTGACTACTTTACATTATATCAAAGTGTCATTTCTTCAGTGTTGTCCCATGAAAAGATATAATTGAATATGTGCAGAAATGTGAGGGGTGTACTCACTTTTGGGAGATACTGTACATTTCTGTGTTTTGAATACTTTTTTGATCGATCTCAGAAAATACAATTTGTCTGGATTTCTGATTTTCAGAAGCTAAAAAGCAAAATCATCACAATTTAGAGAAAGGAGGCGTGGCATATTTCATTTTACACGTCACAATTATCAGACTACATAAAGTTTACCTTTCTAATTTACTGAAATGCTTCTGTATATAACATCATGGTTGGATGCAGACTCACCATCTGTGCAGTTTGTAATGATCCTCAGGTGTGGGAGAGCAAGAACATCTAGCAGATATCTAAAGCTCTGCTGTGATTGGTCGGTCCATAAAGGGACATTAGTTCATGTGACTTTGTAACCATCTTTAAAAAAGGAGGTTAAAAACAGATGAAAAGCTGATACATTCCATCTCTCTGATTCTTGAGTGGTTGGTTTTTCTGTGATTCCTCTAAATGTCCTCTTTTAACAGAGAACAGAAGTTTTAATTGGGAACTTTGAAGCCTGACTCTCTGAGATTATTTTCATTTCTAACAGCATGACTCTCACTTAGTTTGAGTGGGGTGATGATGGGGTCACAGGATAACAGCTTTTAAATGTAATAATGACACATTTTTTATTCCATTCCATCTTCATCTTTTGGTATTAAATTGATTTGGAAATATTCTGCAGTTTTTCTTCTCAGCGGGGAGTCTCAATCCTTTTTAAGTCTCGGGCACATGAAAACAATGCTGTCAGAGTCTGTCCTCCACGGAGTGTCAGCCAGAGGCTTAATAACAGACGACTCAAACAGGAGAAATGTTCAACTGAAGAATCTGTTCGCTGTTTGATAGAGGCTTTGTGTGATGGTCAGTTAAGGTGAAAGACGGCTCAGGTGTGAATAAAAAGACGGCGAGACATCATTCTTAAAGGTTATACTTGATGTGCCTTTACTTATCCATGTTCCCCTTCTCTTATTGAGTCTGCTCAGCCTACTGTCTGGGTCATTTTAGCCCAACATGGTCAAAGTTGGACAAAAATATAAGTCTAGACCACTCTATGTCAAATCATGAACAGAGACCCAACACCAAGACAGGATCAGACTCAGTCTGACCCCACCTTAATCCACCATGAGCATTGCACCTCGCAGTATTTAGCTAGTTACAGTGGAGAGGACAAACTTCCCTTAACAGGCAGAAACCTCCAGCAGGACCAGACTCATGTTAGACACACATCTCCTGAGACCATGTTGGGTCTGGAAAGAGGGATAGAGGAGAATAAGAGAGAGAGAGGGAGCAGTGATAGTGATGAGACTAGTAGTAGAAGCTGTTGCCACTGGAGTCCAGCACGTCCACAGCAGGAGGACGTCTACGGCAGCTCAGAGGAACCTACGAGACAAGGGAGCTCAGGGACTCCAGAAAGGTCTATGGTTAGTAACTTTAATGGAACAGGGAGAGTTAAAGTAAGTGATGAGGGGGTTGGGGGGAAGGGGGGAAGACAGGATCCCAGTGTGGCAGTCTAAGCCTATAGCAGCATAACTAAGAGCTGGTCCAAGCCTGATCCAGCTCTAACTATAAGCTTTATCAAAAAGGAAAGTTGGAAACCATCCATCCATCCATCTTCTTCCGCTTATCCGGGTCCGGGTCGCGGGGGCAGCAGTCTCAGCAGGGAAGCCCAGACACTCCTCTCCCTGGCCACTTCCACCAGCTCTTCTGGGAGGATACCGAGGCGCTCCCAGGCCAGCTGAGAGACATAGTCTCGCCAGCGTGTCCTGGGCCTTCCCCGTGGCCTCCTCCCAGTCGGACGTGCCCGAAACACCTCCCCAGGGAGACGCCCGGGAGGCATCCTAACCAGATGCCCGGAAGTTGGAAACCTACTCTTAAAAGTAGAGAGGGTGTCTGCCTCCCGGACCCTGACTGGTAGATGATTCCAAAGGAGAGGGGCCTGATAGCTGAAGGTTCTACCTCCCATACTACTTTTAGAGACTTTAGGTACGATGAGCAGGTCTGCATGTTTAGAGCGTAGCATTCCAGAGCAGTAATAGAGCACTATGAGCTCTTTAAGATACAAAGGTGTCTGATCATCAGCAATGAGTCTCATTTAAATGTATGCAAAAACACTGGTGCACAATGCAGCGCAGTTTGTGGAGTATTTAACTCTTCGCTTTGTGGATTAGAGGACGTCGTTTTGGCTTTTTTGCACGATTAAGGGTGCAACAACTGTGCAATGCTTTGGTGAATCAGGCCCTGCAGGGTATAACTTAGATAGTGATGCAATAAAAGTGTGAAAGAAGGAAGATGCAAACATAACATTGTTGCAAATGCAAATAATTCAAGATTAGGATATAACTAATGAACCTGTTCCTCAAAATGATCATAGATGCACACCAAAGATGCACTTTAAATATAAAAAATAATGTGTTCTAGATATATTTCACTGATGCACATTTGTTTTTTAGGGTCTTATCTGTAATCTTGAAGATATTGTACTTGTGTTTCCCTCCTATGAAAGCAAACACCTGTTACCAGCTTTGATAGTAAATTGTTAATTTGCAAAGTAGATGAAACCTGCAGAATATCCTCCAGCAAACAGACATGTGTGCTGTGTATTTACAGCATTAATCCCAATATTAGCCGCAGAAGCTGAAGCCGGATCACGTTGTAGAGATTTTGTTGTGAATGTTGCTCTTTCTGTTCATTATCAAGAACGTGGAAACTCACAGAAAGCTACAACACGAGGATGAAAAGAGAAGACTGAACTTCAAACCTTCACGGGCGCATGAAAACTTTAGAGCAGCTGTATTATTTTCTGTCTCTGTATCCACACAACAACCAGCAAGTGAAGGTATCCACATCTTGAGGGAGTTTAAACTTTAAAAATATCACCACAGAAGTGCCTGCTTTGATTCTGTTGAAGCAGAACTGCCAGAGAAAATCGTCTTTATTTGAGGCTACACTGCAGAATGTGACAGGAGCGATCGCAGGGAGGAGCGGTGACATGAATGTGAGATGACGGGAATATGTTATGAGGCAGATTCTGGCTGCCATGTCAGGATGTGTTTGTGGTTTGAGGACTTGAGGACACGTGGATTCCTATATGTTGTCAAACTTCTTGATTTCAGCACTTAGCTTGTTATTCTCTTCTTCCAGGAACCAGTTTAAGATGATATCTAAACTTAACTCTCCTTATCAGTGACTTATGTCCTATACAGATGTAAACATATATCTCTGATATAAAGACTTTTCTCTGGAGGTGTTCTGCAGTTACAGAAAAAATGTCTCCCTGCAGGAAAATGTTGTGAATCTTAACAGACTTGACGTTGAACAAAAACAGAAGTCAGAAGAAACAGAATACGGGAAAACAACGCAGATATGATGAGGCAGAATCAAACCTGCGGCTCTGGAGTGAAAACCCACTGAGACATGAGACGTCTGGGACTCTTCACCTCATTTTCAGTTTGGGGGGACTCATACATAGGGCTGGGCGATATTGAAAATGATGTTATCAGTCGATATTAATTAAAACTTTCAACTCTCACATCAATAACATAACCCGGTCTGCATACTTCCATCTCCGCAACATCAACCATCTCCACCCCTCTCTCACCCCTCACACCACTGCTATCCTGGTCCACAGCCTCGTCACCTCCCGTACTGACTACTGTAACTCACTCCTCTTCGGTGTCCCTCACAAATCCCTCCATAAACTTCAGCTGGTCCAAAACTCTGCAGCCCGCTTCATCACCAGAACCCCCTCCTTTCACCACATCACCCCCTGTCCTCCAGCAGCTTCACTGGCTCCCGGTCAAACTCAGAATTAATTTCAAAATCCTCCTGTACACATTCAAGGCCATCCACAACCTCTCCCCCCTGTATCTGTCTGATCTCCTCCACATTGTCACCCCCTCTCGCTCCCTCAGGTCTTCCTCCTCCCTCCACATCTCTGTGCCCCCCTGCCCGTCTCAGCACCATGGGGAGCAGAGCTTTCAGTCGCTCTGCTCCCCAACTCTGGAACTCACTCCCACCTGACATCCGTAACTCTGACTCTCTACCCCTGTTCAAATCCAAACTTAAAACTCATCTGTTTCAAATTTCATTCCTTGTCTGATTGCACTGCCTCATTTTAACTTGGTGTAACTCTGCTTGTTTTTATTTATTGTGTTTTAATCTGTCTGTAAAGTGACCTTGAGTGTCTTGAAAGGCGCTTCTAAATAAAATGTATTATTATTATTATAACTCTAAATATCAAACCATTACTTCATTTAAATTTAAATGCAGATTTTTGCTCCTGAGTAAAAGCTGAAGACAGTTTGTTAGTTTGTATCTGGATTTAGTTTCTGATGAACTTCTTGAATCCATCATTTCTGACGGTGCAAACAGGAAGCAGGTCTTTAATGTAAAATTAGATTTTGTAGATTCTTATTTTTCTCAGATTGAGATTATTTCCATCATTTGATTTAAATTTACAACTAATATATATGTCAAATTGTGTGTCAGTTAAGTAGAGTATTGTTTTGAGTTGTGCTCTCCCCTTTAAGGTTACTAAGGGTTACAGGCAGAGTGTTGTTGTTTCCCACAGTGCAGTGAATGCATCATGGTCGTTCAGTGTTCAGTTGTCCTACGGTCGCGGTGGACATTAAAGGTGACATATCACGCTTTTTTCATCAACATATATTGGTCTAAGAGGTCCCCAAAACATGTCTTTAAAGTTTATGCTCAAAAAAACACTTTGAAATCAGATTTTGGTCTGCCTGTAAACCCCTCTTCTTCAGCCCTCCTCAGAACAGTCTGTTTTCTCTCTGACCACGCCCCCTCAGGAAGTGGGTGTGGCCTCGGCTGTCCAGCACGTTGATCTAATGTTTACATGTTGGCTGAATATACACGGCTGCTCACAGACCCGCGTTACTTCAACCCTCTGAATCTGATCCAGAATCTGATCCTGACGGAGAGGCGCCTGCAGCAGGACCTTTCTGAACCATTGGTCACAGATTTAGTGTTTCTTGTTGTTTTATTTGTCAGTATGTAGACGTGTGTCTTGGTACACAGCTACCAACATGTAGCTATGTAGCTATGCTAACTAGCGCTAGCACTTATCCATGATAAATAAAAATCATCCACTAGATCTTCAAATCTGCAGACGTGGGGAGTCAAAGCGACCTTTGTGTTTATTAAGACAGCCTACAACTAGCATGCCTCCCTCCTAAGCTCCTTGTTAGCACACATGTGTGCAGGGAATGAAAAACGGAGGAGGGGTTGAGTTGTATTTTATACAGTCTATGGGCTGAACAAGCTCCGAGCTCTGACTTCCTGTTACAGACCGGATGGCGTTGTGACGTATGAAAAACACTGAAAACTGAAACGGCTGGTTTCAGCACACATTTACAGAAAGGTGGAGAAATCAGAACAGGGGCAGAATGGATTCTTTTTATTTTCAGGGGGTTTGTAGACAGGGACACAGATTTCAGGGAGAGAACCATTAAGAAGTCCAGTTTGCATGATATGTCACCTTTAAACATGTCTGAAATGAACAGCAGAAGTTGTCTCAGTGCTCTCCCTTTACCCACATCCTGAAAGTAGATTTAATGAAGTGTATGAAGTTAGTAGTTAACTCAGAGTCGACTCAGTGTCACACTAACGACTCTGCTTTGAGTTTTCCTCCATGTCTCTGTCCCTTGCCTCAGCTGTGTTAACATTCAGCCCTGCACCCCTCTCACCCTGCGACATGATTGGCTGTTCAATGCCTCTTCTTCTTCTGTCAAATGTTGATTTGGCAACTAGCATTTAAGGCTCATTAGTGCCCCCCTCAGAGTAAAAAGGTTGAGTGAAAAGAAGAAAACACAAGTTGAGACTGCTCAGCTCGCCGTTGATCCGCTCATCTGGAGTTCTTCTGTCAGTGTCGGAAGTGCTCACCAGTCAACCTGCCTCATGTCTGGTATTTACAAAGAGCTACTAAACATTCAACAAAGAAGCCCTGCTGTGTAAAAACCTGTACGCAGGAACCATCGCAGACGAAGATCAGCTGTCACACTCACGAGGGGGAGGAAAACCTCGCTGACACACAAAGAGTGGCTGTGAACTCAGAGCAGCTTTTCCTCCTCAGGGTGAAAACTCCTCCTCCCATGTGACGGCACGCTGTCACCATTGAGTCATCTCTGAGGCGAGAACGATGATGTCAGTCTGTCAGCTCAAACAGGAGGCTCACGTCACTTTGACACAGCTGTTTTGATCAGAAAAAGGAGGGCTGGTGGAGGAGAGATCAGTCTGCGCGCAGGTTCAAAGTCGGATTCAGACAGAAGCAAAGCTGCGGTTCAGAGGTGAATGCTGGTTGAGTGTGGAGTGGTGCCGACTTCTCTTACAAACTAAATAAAGAGAGGATAAAAGATGTGTGTGTGTGTGGTGGAAGAGATTTGGAGTAACACTGATGGGACACACTGCAGGGGCAAAGGTCAGACTTAGAGAGGCAGCAAAACAAATGAAAACTGCAGATCTGAGGTCTGTCAAACTCAAAGTCTCACCGCAGACATCTGAGCTCGTCTTGGAGGAAAGCTGAGGTATAATCAGACCATACTGTGAACTTGCATTTAAGTTCATGCATGACTTTAAGTCCATGAAGATGAGCTTCAGCTGACTGTTGTTGAGTCTGTATGTAACTGGAGAGATCCTCCATATGCACGAGGAGAACATGCAAACTCCACACTGAATCCTGCCTGTCTGTGGATGCAAACCAGGAACTTTCTTACTGGGGGACAGCAGCACTTACCTCTGCACCACCCTGCAGCCCACTGACTTTAATCAAACAGACATTTGGTTTTACCTTTATGACAATTTGAGGAAGGGCTTTCTGCATGACACCCACCAGTGTAGGGGAATAGGACATCAAAGTATACCGAATGTGCCCTCCCCTGCTCCAAATGAATAAAATAATGTATTACATTTAACTAAGTGCTTTGATAACAGCCTGAACTAAAAGACAGTTATGACTTGAGTGAACAAAATCCAAACAACAGAAGAAACTGTCTCCTTGTGAATACTTAGCTTTAAATAAATGAATGAAAACAAAGTACACAGAGGAAGCCTGAATCCTTAACTTAGAGCATAAACAGGAGAAAAGTGAGACCAGAGAAACAGCTTGTTCCTATTCTGCTTCACTATGAGTCAAAGTCTTGAGGCTGATATGAAATCTGTCTCTCAAATGTATTGGAGTAAAAGTAATAACTCCCCCCCCAAATTATACTCAAGTAAAGTACAGATACTCAAAAAATGAACTTAAGTACAATACTCAAGTAAATTTACTTTGTTACTGTCCACCACTGGAGAGGGACCACACAAGGGAAGCAGTACTGGTGTCTGCCTGGGAGAAGGGACAGGAACTAAGGTCAGAGTACTCCCTTTCACCAAGGTCAAACGTCGTCATGTGCCAAAGAGAGAGCCGCCTCCCTTTTCCTCTTTTTGCTGCACATTTAAAATCATTCTTCTTTTATTAAAGTTATATTTTTGGGCTTTTGCGCCTTTATGATGGGACAGCTGAAGAGAGACAGGAAGTGTGGGGAGCAGAGAGGGGGGAAGACATGCAGGACATGGCGACCTCTGCGACAAGGACTATAGTCTCTGTATGTGAGGCACTTAGACCGCTAGGTCACCAGTGCACCAATTTAAAATCAGTCTTAATACAAAGTAAATTGCACAGACTGTTACTGAAGTCAATAAGTTCATGGCTGGAACATCACGAGTGATGGTTATTAATGGAACAAACATATCTCTAGTTTTTGATCAGGCGAGTCAAAGGAGAGTGAAACGGTCAGAGCTGATTTGTGTCTCTCTGGGGAAGTGACGGAGAGACAGGAACCACTGACCTCTTTACTCCGAAGGCCAGAGTGACAACTGTAAATGTCACTGCTCTCTATGATGGACAGAGCATCAAATAAAGGAGGAGGAAGATCCATCAGGCTTTACATGAGGAGTACAGCCAGACCACTACAAGAGAAGTAAACATACTGAGACTGGAGAGACGTCTCACTCGTGTTATTAAATCAAAACACCAACATGGACGATGTGAAGAGAGGTTAATACCTCCTGATTTAAATGACATCTGTTTAGCAGCTGAGTCCGACGTCTCATGTGTCACAGCTTTGCTCCTCACATTAACAGCAGCTCAGCAGGTCCATCAGCTCTGCAGGGTTTGTGTTGACTGGAGGAGAGGAGGTGTGTGTGTGACTGGAAGAGAGGAGGTCTGAGTGTGACTGGAGGACAGGAGGTGTGTGTGTGACTGGAGGAGAGGAGGTCTGTGTGTGACTGGAGGAGAGGAGGTCTGTGTGTGACTGGAGGAGAGGAGGTCTGTGTGTGACTGGGGGAGAGGAGGTCTGTGTGTGACTGGGGGAGAGGTCTGTGTGTGACTGGAGGAGAGGAGGTCTGTGTGTGACTGGAGGAGAGGAGGTCTGTGTGTGACTGGAGGAGAGGAGGTCTGTGTGTGACTGGAGGAGAGGAGGTCTGTGTGTGACTGGGGGAGAGGAGGTCTGTGTGTGACTGGAGGAGAGGAGGTCTGTGTGTGACTGAGGGAGAGGAGGTCTGTGTGTGACTGGAGGAGAGGAGGTCTGTGTGTGACTGGAGGAGAGGAGGTCTGTGTGTGACCTGGAGGAGAGGAGGTCTGTGTGTGAGTGGAGGAGAGGAGGTCTGTGTGTGAGTGGAGGAGAGGAGGTCTGTGTGTGACTGGAGGAGAGGAGGTGTGTGTGTGTGACTGGAGGAGAGGAGGTCTGTGTGTGACTGGAGGAGAGGAGGTCTGTGTGTGTGACTGGAGGAGAGGAGGTCTGTGTGTGACTGGAGGAGAGGAGGTCTGTGTGTGACTGGAGGAGAAGAGGTCTGTGTGTGACTGGAGGAGAGGAGGTCTGTGTGTGTGACTGGAGGAGAGGAGGTCTGTGTGTGACTGGAGGAGAAGAGGTCTGTGTGTGACTGGAGGAGAAGAGGTCTGTGTGTGACTGGAGGAGAGGAGGTCTGTGTGTGACTGGAGGAGAGGAGGTCTGTGTGTGACTGGAGGTGAGGAGGTCTGTGTGTGACTGGAGAAGAGGAGGTCTGTGTGTGACTGGAGAAGAGGAGGTCTGTGTGTGACTGGAGGAGAGGAGGTCTGTGTGTGACTGGAGGAGAGGAGGTGTGTGTGTGTGACTGGAGGAGAGGAGGTGTGTGTGTGACTGGAGGAGAGGAGGTGTGTGTGTGTGACTGGAGGAGAGGAGGTCTGTGTGTGACTGGAGCAGAGGAGGTCTGTGTGTGACTGGAGGAGAGGAGGTCTGTGTGTGACTGGAGGAGAGGAGGTCTGTGTATGACTGGAGGAGAGGAGGTCTGTGTATGACTGGAGGAGAGGAGGTCTGTGTGTGACTGGAGGAGAGGAGGTCTGGAGGAGAGGAGGTCTGTGTGTGACTGGAGGAGAGGAGGTCTGTGTGTGACTGAGGGAGAGGAGGTCTGTGTGTGACTGGAGGAGAGGAGGTCTGTGTGTGACTGGAGGAGAGGAGGTCTGTGTGTGACTGGAGGAGAGGAGGTCTGTGTGTGAGTGGAGGAGAGGAGGTCTGTGTGTGTGACTGGAGGAGAGGAGGTCTGTGTGTGAGTGGGGGAGAGGAGGACTGTGTGTGACTGGAGGAGAGGAGGTCTGTGTGTGACTGGAGGAGAGGAGGTCTGGGGGAGAGGAGGTCTGTGTGTGACTGGAGGAGAGGAGGTCTGTGTGTGACTGAGGGAGAGGAGGTCTGTGTGTGACTGGAGGAGAGGAGGTCTGTGTGTGACTGGAGGAGAGGAGGTCTGTGTGTGACTGGAGGAGAGGAGGTCTGTGTGTGAGTGGAGGAGAGGAGGTCTGTGTGTGAGTGGAGGAGAGGAGGTCTGTGTGTGTGACTGGAGGAGAGGAGGTCTGTGTGTGAGTGGGGGAGAGGAGGACTGTGTGTGACTGGAGGAGAGGAGGTCTGTGTGTGACTGGAGGAGAGGAGGTCTGTGTGTTACTGGAGGAGAGGAGGTCTGTGTGTGAGTGGAGGAGAGGAGGTCTGTGTGTGTGACTGGAGGAGAGGAGGTCTGTGTGTGAGTGGGGGAGAGGAGGACTGTGTGTGACTGGAGGAGAGGAGGTCTGTGTGTGACTGGAGGCGAGTAGGTCTGTGTGTGACTGGAGGAGAGGAGGTCGGTGTGTGAGTGGAGGAGAGGAGGTCTGTGTGTGACTGGAGGCGAGGAGGTCTGTGTGTGACTGGAGGAGAGGAGGTCTGTGTGTGACTGGAGGAGAGGAGGTCTGGAGGAGAGGAGGTCTGTGTGTGACTTGAGAAGAGGAGGTCTGGAGGAGAGGAGGTCTGTGTGTGACTGGAGGAGAGGAGGTCTGTGTGTGACTGGAGGAGAGGAGGTGTGTGTGTGAGTGGAGGAGAGTTGTGTGTGTGACTGGAGGAGAGGAGGTGTGTGTGTGACTGGAGGAGAGGAGGTCTGTGTGTGACTGGAGGAGAGGAGGTGTGTGTGTGACTGAGGGAGAGGAGGTCTGTGTGTGACTGGAGGAGAGGAGGTCTGTGTGTGACTGAGGGAGAGGAGGTCTGTGTGTGACTGGAGGAGAGGAGGTCTGTGTGTGAGTGGAGGAGAGGAGGTCTGTGTGTGACTGGAGGAGAGGAGGTCTGTGTGTGACTGGAGGAGAGGAGGTCTGTGTGTGACTGGAGGAGAGGAGGTCTGTGTGTGAGAGGAGGACAGGAGGTCTGTGTGTGAGTGGAGGAGAGGAGGTCGGTGTGTGAATGGAGGAGAGGAGGTCTGTATGTGACTGGAGGACAGGAGGTCTGTGTGTGAGTGGAGGAGAGGAGGTCTGTGTGTGACTGGAGGAGAGGAGGTCTGTGTGTGACTGGAGGAGAGGAGGTCTGTATGTTGACCGGGGGAGTTAACAGCAGGGATGCAAACATGTTTGAAACAGCTCCTTTCTGATGCTTAGTTTTTATTCCTTAATGTCTTCCTGCTTTGACATTTACAAAGATAATTCTTCCTCTTCACAAAACAAATCCAGATTTTAAATGTGACTCCACTCTTCTGATTTATATGCTATATAATAAAAGTCCACAGAGCGGTATGTAAGTGTTTCTGTCTCTGCTGCTCTGTTCTGTCACCCTTCTCTTTCTATTTATAGGCTGACATTTTACCGTCTGCAGAACGAGCCCTAACAACACAGTGATGGATAGATACTGTCGGAGTGTGTGTTATGTGTGTGTGTGTGTTGAAGTCAGTGAGCTGTATCTCTCACACTGTTGATCCACTTTGTTTACCTGCAGGTTAATTCACCGTGCAGTGTTAACCTGTAAGATGTACGACTTCATTCCCTGCAGATAAGACTGATTACTGCAGCACATCGTTCTGCGGCACCACTTTAAATGTAACCAGGAAGTGATGCAGGCAGGCTGCTTCACATGACCTCTTGACCTCTGCACCCCGCTGCTGATTCTGCAGAACTGCTTGGATTACAGTCAGGAAAAACTATCACCCAGTGTGCTGTCTGTGAATAAGTAACTTTGCATGATATTGCTCTGAGTTTCATTCTGAATCCAGGCTCTCAGACGTACCGGGTTTGATTGATTTGCCTCCAAAAATGCTCTCTCCAGGGAGCTCTGTGCATGCAAAACCAAACCAACATTTCTGAATTCTCCCTGCATCCCGAACCCGAAGCTCATTGAGGGTTTGGAGTCAGATGGGTAGAAAGCAGATCTGCAGAATGTTTTAATGATTGGAGATGAGAGAAGGGGGAAGATGACAACCTGTGGCAGACAGTAGAGGTCATCTGTATCAAACACTGTTCCTGTAGTGTGATGTGGGAGGGTTACCACAACACAAGACACTGCATTATGTTTATTTATTATTATAATGAAGGAGAAAAAAAGTGCTTTACCTTAGAGAGAGGTGGAGAATAGATCAAAGACTTATGCAGAATGAAAAAAGTACACTAAGATATCTTTAGAGGGGAACAGCCACAGCTTTATAAATCCTTAATTTCACTGACTTATATTTAGTTTATAATAATAATAACTGATATTCATATAGCGCCTTTCAAGAAACCCAAGGTCGCTTCACAGGGTCAGGTAGGGGGTCTGGGGGTTAGGTGGGAATATCTAACAGGGTAAGGCCTTGAGGAAAAGGTGACTGCTTTTTTAAAAGTGTCCAGGGTTGGGGCGCTGCAGATTTCAGGATGGAGAGAGTTCCACAGAGTAGGGGCTGCCACACTGAAGTCTCTGTCTCCAAAAGTCTGCAGCTTAGTCTTGGGGATGGAGAGGAGACCCGGGTCCGAAGACCTTAGGTTCCAGGACGAAGTGTGTTGCTGGAGGAGGTCAGCCAGGTATTGGGGGGCGAGGGCATGCAGGCAGGAGTTTATTGGTGATGCGGTACTTAACAGGGAGCCGGTGGAGGTGCATGAGAGTGGGGGTGATGTACTGCCAGGGCTTGGTGAGCGTGAGAACCCTGGCAGCTGAGTTCTGCATGTATTGGAGCCTGTCCAGGGCATTGCTGGGTACCCCGAACAGGACTCCATTGCAGTAATCCAGCCGGGAGGTAATGAATGCATGAATGAGGGTCTCTGCAACTGAATCTGAAAGAGATGGACGCAGACGGGAGATGTTCTTTAGGTGACTTGGTGACAGATTTGATGTGTGACTGGAAGGTGAGGGTGGAGTCAAGAATGACACCCAGGTTGCAGACTTCAGGAGATGGGGAGATGGAACAGCCATCCACATGGAGGAGGAGATCTCCAACCTTCCTGAGCAGTGGCTTGGGGGCCACACCCATGAGCTCTGTCTTTGTACTATTGAGTTTGAGGAGTTTAGGTGTCATCCAGGTTTTTATGGTGCAGAGGCAGACGAGCAGAGACTGAGGGGGAAGCTGGGTGGATGGTGAGGCGCTGAGACAGAGCTGAGTATCATCAGCGTAACAGTGGAAAATAAGACCGTAGTGACCGAGTGGGAGCTGGTGTTACCTGTTGAAGCAACTTTATATCCTCTTCTATATTTGACCAAATGCCTGTCACATGCAGCATGTTTTACATTCTGTCCTTAGCATCATGCATTTCATTTACGACTCATTATCTGAGCAGCTTAATGAAAGATCAGGATCACAGTCAGTGACGGGTGTACGCTGAAGTATGAGCATGGAGTCTGTGAAGTGATGACAGAGTGCTTTCTAATCATACTTGATTCTCATTTCAAACTTGTTCCAGAGATTGAAGTGAACGCATCATGATGCATTTAATATAACAATATTCAACGCTCTCATTAAAACAACATCTGAGTTCATCAGCTGTCTCACATCCCACGAGCTCTGTGTGTTAAATAATGGAGTCCTGTATTAAACATACGATGGCTCAGTGTCATCACTGGGTTTGTTTTTGATGCACGCGCCTTAGAGGAGCTGCTACATGTCTTCTTTTTTTAAATGAATATTTATGACGACAGCAGAGCTGCTCCACTTCTGAGTGAGCTTCTGTTCCACCAGCCTTCATCGCTCCACGTATGGAGGACATCTCTGGGAAATAATGCTGCTGGCTAGAGTCAATCAACCTTTATTGATACAGTGCCAAATCACAACAACTGTTATCTGAAGAGTCTTTCCAAACAGAGCAGGTCTAGACCGTACTCTATGTTCTATAACAAAGACCCAGGATAAGATCCAGTCCCATCTTCCAGACAGGACTCAGTCTGATCTCATCTTAATCCACCATGAGCAGAGCACTTTGCAGCATTTAGCAAGTTACAGTGACAAGGACAAACTTCCTTTAACAGGCAGAAACCTCCAGCAGGACCAGACTCATGTTAGACACACATCTGCTGAGACCGTGTTGGAGAGAGGGATAGAGGGAGATGAAGAGAGAGAGAGATGATAGTGGGGAGACGGATAGTAGTAGTTGTAGCAGCTGGAGTCTGGACCACGTCCACAGCAGCAGAGATCCAGAGGAACCTACGAGACAAGGGAGCTCAGGGACTCCAGAAAGGTCTATGGTTAGTAACTTTAATGGAACAGGCAGAGTTAAAGTGAGAGACAGGCAGAGAGAGGAGAGAGAGGGAAAGCCAGGATCCCAGTGTGTCAGTCTAAGCCTATAGCAGCATAACTAAGACCTGGTCCAAGCCTGATCCAGCTCTAACTATAAGCTTTATCAAAAAGGAAAGTTTGAAGCCTACTCTTGAAAGTAGAGAGGGTGTCTGCCTCCCGGACCCTGACTGGTAGATGATTCCAAAGGAGAGAGGCCTGATAGCTGGAGGCTCTACCTCCCATACTACTTTTAGAGACTTCAGGTGCTGCAAGCAGATTTAAACCAGATTATTTTTCAGGGTAAGTAAATAATTCATTGACCCAACATCAAGACCGGATCAGATCCAGTCCCATCTTCCAGACAGGACTCAGTCTGATCTCATCTTAATCCACCATGAGCAGAGCACTTTGCAGCATTTAGCAAGTTACAGTGGCAAGGACAAACTTCCTTTAACAGGCAGAAACCTCCAGCAGGACCAGACTCATGTTAGACACACATCTGCTGAGACCGTGTTGGAGAGAGGGATATAGGGAGATGAAGAGAGAGAGAGATGTTAGTGGAGATACGGACAGTAGTAGCTTTTCTGCATCGCTCTGAGACAGGATGTGTCTAATTTTTGTGACATTGCATTGCATTAAAAGCTTTTAAGTAACCACTATCATGTCTATTTATGGTTGTTATCCTGACCCCACAGTCCTGCACAATAAAGAAGTTCATTAGTCCTTAAATTCCATCAACTAAGCTTCTTTATTGATCAGTCAAAGTGAGAGTTTTGTTGATTTTGAAAGAGGGACCTTTAAGGGACCTACGGACGCTTCATTAACAGAATGCATCAAGAACAAATCAAAGGTGATACAATGCTCACCATACAAAGAACTCATGTGACTAAAAGAGCCAGATGCCTGAGTCACCAAATGTCTAACCTTCCTCCCAATAAAGGTGACTTCTTCACCTAAAATGTGGAGTTAGAATCCACAAGAAGGAAGAATAATCCAGGGATTGACAGTCCTCAGACGTGAACAAAGACATGTCCAGTCCTCTGTCAGCCTCTCACTCACATCACCCTATATTTCACCTGTTTGTGGTCTATTTCTGCTTCATAATTTAATAATAACCCATCCTGTCAGAGTGGCTCTCCCTCTGAGGGTTGAGTCTCTTTGTACGTTTTAAAATATCCCTCCACTAACATGCATTCAGGCTGAGGAGCGCCACACGGCACCAGTGCAGCTGCAGCTCGTTCAGGCAAACTTAAACACTCATCTGATATCAAACTGAATGTTAAATCAAGCTGAAGTGAAGAAAAGCAGATCCCCCATTATTTCCCCCTTTTCATACAAACTCCTGCTCCCCTTTCATCCTCCCCCGCTGGGACTTTTGGAAGCGTCTCCAAACTTTTGTTCCCTCTCCTCACTCGGAGTACCTGAAACGACTTCAAACGATGAGCCTGAACTTAATATTTCCTCTTTCATTTCCTGCTGTGTTTCAATCCTCTTGAAGCTGAGAGCTCTGTATCTGCAATAAAGAGAGAGAGAGAGAGCTGACTTTAAGATGATGAGGATGAGGATGAGGATGAGCTGTGTGACGTAACACTCTATGCTCAGCGCTCTCTGTCTCTACTGACAATAATTTAATTATAAAATAAGAACATACTTATTGTTTCAGCTTAAATTGATTTATTCTGTTGTTTTCTTACATTTTTAATTTGGATGTGAACATTTTATTGAACAGGAATATAATTCAGGTTGTTAAACCCTCATAGACTCTTCTTATATTTAAATTCAGACATGCTCAGGTAAATATAGAGACCCCCCTTCCCTTCTAGATCCAGTGCAGCCTCTGACCAGAGTCAGAAAGCCTGATTGTCACTCCTGTGTATGAATATTGCTGACTATACAGGAGCATAACTACTTTGCAATACTTGCAACACTTGACCAAAACTCCTAAACAGTCCTCTCATCTGTTGCTGTGATTCATAAATTCTCAATCAGATTTTTTGATTGTAAATTTACGTGATAAATTAAGTTTGTCAGATGCATTCTCAATGTTGTATGAATTCTCAGTGTCCATCAAAGATTGTATATCGAGCTGTGCGGGGAGGTTTCATCAGAATCTGCCTCATGTTGGGAGTTGTTAGATAAACCAGTGGTGCTTAAAAGTGAAGCAAATGCAGTTCCTTGAGTGTCCACTTGAGGCATCTCCAAAAGCCACACAACCCCCTTTTTAGGCCCAGTCTTAAAGCTGGGGTTGGTGTTCAGATTTAGATCCACTTTTTGTTCTACTGGTTAAAATGATACTTATGTCCTGATGGTAATCAATACATAATGTGTTCTTAAAAAAGAGAGAAGAAAAGCTGCTATCTACAGCCGGAGTAAACCTGGGAAAACACCAACCAATCAGGTGCCAAAATTTTAAACCATTCAAATCCCGTCCTGCTGTTCTGCCCTTCTCCTGCAGAGCGTACATTTCCCCAGCGTGCACTCCGAGTCCCCGTCTCCTGCCTCTGCTTCCCCTGACTCTACTGACTGCCCCTCTCTCTCCACCTCAGGCCTGTCCCCTCTGACCTGATGAGGTGCTTTGCTAAGGACTGTAGTCCGGATCAGAGTCTAAAAAGCTCTCACCACGGGGACTCTGACAAGCAGAAGAATGAATGACATTTAGTAAGTCCTACAGAAATGTAGATGTACTGTAGCGTCCGTCCGGACGCTGTAGGGATGACGAGCTGATTGGTGAACACGTTGATCTTTAATAACCGGTCACTGTCTGCCGTTACCACGACAACCAACAAAACAACAATCAATGTTTGAATGAATGAAGAACTTCTCCTCTTGTCTCTCCTCTCTCCAGCTCACACACTCTACACCTCTCCTGATGCCTTCACTGACCGTCAACACTGTAGGAATTAAGAGCATCTACACTGAACATGTTTAACAAACAGTAGAGCTGTTACAGTGTTATATATGTGTTATAACTTTTCTCCTGATATCGTGTCACCATGACAACTGGATAATGCTAGCATGACAGTTGTGAGTGCTAACAGCAGCCATGTTTGTTTGTGTTTTTAACTTTCACTATGAGAATGTTTTGGTGAGGACCGGTTTTGAATCAGTCACCATCATATGGTCGCAAGTCAGCGGCGCTCGTGCATGTGAGCGGGGGGGCGTCGTTTCGGAGGAGCTCTGAGGGAGGAGGGGAGGGGTTAGACGGAGTCATGAGGAAAAGCTACATTCAAATTCATGCTAGTTTTCGGAGACTACCAACCCCAGCTTTAAGAAGTCCATTTGGACCGCAGATATAAACATGTCTGCAGGCTCAGTGGCTCAGCTTCTTTGTGAATGTGTCGTGTCACAAAGGTTTGTAAACCAACCAGAAAATAATCATCTTTGCCTTTTGGACAAATATTGACTTTACTCACAATTTAACTTGGACAAATATTGCTCGGGCTGCGCTGGTTGATGGCAGCATCCTCACTCTGACATCTCTCCTTAGCATGTTCACTGCATGTGTGTGCATGATTGTATGTATATACTGTGTGTGTAGCATGTCCAAAAAATAGCATGAGTGAAAAAATTGAATTTCTCCCCCTGGGGATTAATAAAGTACCTTTCTTCTTTCTTTCTATTCAATGTCTGCAGACAAAGGCAGGGACATGTATGAAGGCTGGAGCTTTGGAACAATTAACTTACACAGGAGAACTCAATTTGAGGCCAATTTCAGACCCAGAATAGAAGCTAAGTAATTAAACTAAAACATAAACCTTCATGATTCAAAGAGGAAGCTTTGATGACCAAAGTACATCTGTTATTTCTTTACACACACAAAAAAACACTTGCTTAGGTGTAAATAGAGATACATGAAGAGGAAGGTTGGGATGGAATAATGTCATTGATGATATCAGGTTCTCACAGGACATGAGCAGTTCTCTCTGAAGAAAGCAAATCCTATATTGAAGCTGTTCTGACTGACATAAGAAGGCCTCTTACTGGAACAAAGAATACTCAAAGTTGTAGACTAACACAAGAAAACCTGTACTTGTCCACAAACATTATATTCTGCTTCAATTTCACATCCCCCTGTGTGACTCTGTGTCCTATAATGAATACATTCCATGGTTTACTTTAAGAAAAGAGTGTGTAGTGATGAGGAGTCGTCCCCTGCCTCTCTGACTGATTATTTGTTATGAAAACACAAGGATCTCGTTTCACTAAGTGTCGTACAGATAGAGGGACGGGTGTCTTCCATTAGGTCCTCCGGTGGAGTGACAGGTTGGAATGAAAGTGAAACCAAACACTCGTCTCACTGACACGGGGACAGACAGCAGGAAATGAACCTGTCATCTTTTAATTTGCTTTCGCTCTCCACCTGCCCGCCTGTTCGTCTCCATGTCCGCCCGCCTCACTCACGTTCCCATTATCTGTCATTCAGACGGACAGATGGATGCTGGGAGTCTCTCTCTATCTTTACCTGTCCTCTCTCTGTGTCTTTGTCTTTAATTATCTGTTTGTATCACACTCCTTATCTCTTTGTCTTCTGCTGTGTCTGTTTGGTGTCTTTGTGTCACTTATTGTCTCACTCTGACACTGACTCTGCCTCAGTGGCCTTGTTTTCATAGATTTCAAAGAACTATCAAACAAGGTATTCATGTTTAGGGGTCGAGTTTTGCAATGAAGGAAAGTGTGAGTCTCTTTGATTGGCTGAAATGACAACATTGTGTCAGGTTTCACAATACAACTTATAGAGTAAGAGAGAGAGAGGCAGCTGCAGTGTCAATCACCCTTATGGCATGCTGTGACTCCACACCCACAGAGGAGAGCTCCATCAGGAGGTTCAAACTGCAGATAAAGACTCCGTCACTCTTTCTCCTTAAAGGGATATTTCAGTATTTATTAAGTGGGGTTGTATGACTCACATGTCACTAGTTATTTCAGCCACCTCAATGAGAAACTGCAGAGTCTGCCGTGTCATTCAACAGCTTTTGAGAGACTCATACCTGATCAGCCATCTTGGTTTAGGTCTTCGCTCTGCAAGGACGTTTTTCAGCACTTTACTTTGCGATCAGAACTCTTGTTTGTCTTGCACTGTTTGCAGACGACACACAGACCTGATTTGTCCGCACAAATAACTAATGGCTCGTGTCCACCAAGCGGTCTGTCATGGATCAGTACAGTTTGGTACGGGTCGGTGTGGTAACGCCTGATCCTGTTTGCATTTCCTCAGCCAACCGTGCCCTACCTGGTGAGCGGCGTGCAAGCCAGATGCTGATAGCCGCGTCAGCTACGTCATGGCAGTGCGACACAGTGTACCACGTTAATAAATGCAACGAAGAAGAAGAACGTGAGGACAGTCTGCACCTCTTGACGCCATTTTCCAAACAAACAAAGTTCTCTTCCCGAAGTCCACTGGAGATTTAGACATGGCGGGGTTATGTGTTGTTCTTTATTACCGCTGTCGCACAGGAAGTGACGGTTCTTTCGACCAATCAACGGCCTGCAGTGTTTCTAGCTCCGCCTTCTGGGGTCGGATCCGTATGTCTGGCACCCCAACAGAAGGGTACCAAAAAGTGGGACGGTACTGCTCGGTAATTTGGGGACCTGTCCCGGTTTTAGTCGATGGAAATGCCACAAAATGTGTGCCGAACCAAGACGTTCTGAACTGAACTACTTGGTGGAAACGGGGCTCTAGTCTCTGATTCTGTTTGTGATCTTCGTGGACAGGATCTCCAGGCGCAGCGAGGGGAGGAAGGTATCTGGTTTGGGCGCCTCAGAATTCTACCTCTGCTCTTTGCAGACGATGTGATTCTCTTGGTTTCTGCAGGCTGGGACTGAAAGCTACTGGGATGTGGGTCAGCACCTGTAAGTCTGAAGTCATGGTTCTCTGTTGTAAAAGAGTTGCTCTTGTCCCTCTTGGTGGGGAGTTAGTAGGATGCTTCCTGGACGCCTCCTTTAAAAGGTTTTCCGGCGTGTCTAACTGGGAGGAGACCTTTGGGTGGATCCAGAGCTCACTGGAGGGATTATGTGTCATATAATCGAGTTGGATAAGCAAAGAAAGCTGTACTGAGACGAACCGGACTGAACCGCTTGGTGGAAACGGGGCTCTAGTCTCTGATTCTGTTTGTGATCTTCGTGGACAGGATCTCCAGGCGCAGCGAGGGGAGGAAGGTATCTGGTTTGGGCGCCTCAGAATTCTACCTCTGCTCTTTGCAGATGATGTGATTCTCTTGGTTTCTGCAGGCTGGGACCTCCAGCAGGTACTGGGACGGAAAGCTACTGGGATGTGTGTCAGCACCTGTAAGTCTGAAGTCATAGTTCTCTGTTGTAAAAGAGTCGCTCTTGTCCCTCTTGGTGGGGAGTTAGTAGGATGCTTCCTGGACACCTCCTTTTAAAGGTTTTCCGGCATGTCTAACTGGGAGGAGACCTTTGGGTGGATCCAGAGCTCACTGGAGGGATTATGTGTCGTATAATCGAGTTGGATAAGCAAAGAAAGCTGTACTGAGACGAACCGGACTGAACCACTTGGTGGAAACGGGGCTCTAGTCTCTGATTCTGTTTGTGATCTTCGTGGACAGGATCTCTAGGCGCAGCGAGGGGAGGAAGGTATCTGGTTTGGGCGCCTCAGAATTCTACTCTACTCTTTGCAGATGATGTGATTCTCTTGGTTTCTGCAGGCTGGGACCTCCAGCAGGTACTGGGACTGAAAGCTACTGGGATGTGTGTCAGCACCTGTAAGTCTGAAGTCATGGTTCTCTGTTGTAAAAGAGTCGATCCCTCTTGGTGGGGAGTTAGTAGGATGCTTCCTGGACGCCTCCTTTTAAAGGTTTTCTGTCATGATCCTCATCATGGCAGCCCTCCCCTCTCCCTCTTTGTGTGTGTTTTGTCATTTCCCTGTCTGTTGCTCCTCCTCCTGTGTCTCTTCCCCTTGTTTGTGTCTTGTGGGTGAATGAGGGCGGGGTTTCCATTCTGCAGGCAGCACCAGGTGAAGCCACTCAATAATCAACCCTCTCCTATAAAGACTCCGGATTCTCTCCTACTCGTTGCCAGATCGTACTTCAGTTTTCAGTGAGTTTGCCGTGCATGCTTCCCGCTCTCGTGCTGATCGCTTCCCTGTCTGCTGCTGAACCTGCCTGCCTTTGCCTGAGCTCCAGTTACCCTCTGTGGAAGGACACTGGAAAGAGGGACTGCTCCGCTCGTTACCCACGGCGCCATTACCACGGAGTTCACTCTAAATAAAACACTTGTATTTTCACAATCCAGCTTGCCTGAGTTCTGCATTTGGGTCCAGTCCTAGTGACAATCATAACATTTTCTGGCGTGTCTAAGTGGGAGGAGACCTTTGGGTGGATCCAGAGCTCACTGGAGGGATTATGTGTCGTATAATCGAGTTGGATAAGCAAAGAAAGCCGTACCAAGACGAACTGAACTGAACCACTTGGTGGAAACGGGGCTTAAGAGTCAGGATCCCACAGTTTTCACGTTCCTCCAGCTGATGCATCACCTCTCTCGTCCTCTTTCAGGCGGTCCAGGCTTTAAGAAATGTTCTGGGTTATGTACCGTGTTTGTCGGTCCATCCCACCTTATAAAAGAAACTGACGAGGCCTCCTCACTCATCAGAGATCCATTGTTTTCTCTTCCTGTGTGGGAAGGCCTTCATCACGCTCTGTCTTTATGAATTTAACACAAGAAGAAGGAACAAAAGTAGGCAACATAATACACTGAAGCATGAGTCATTCAAACACCGATCCATTCAAAGTATTTTAGCTTAAGCTGGACAACTCTTTATGAGTCTTTATGTCGTAGAAACGCCGCCCTGCACTGACTTTTATAGAAACACAACGTCACATAGAGGTGTTTAAATCATGGGGACACAAAAGAAACACACACATAACTGTAAAATCTAGATATTAAAGTCAGGCCTGGCAGACAATAACTCAAACAAACAGTGAGGATAAAAAGGAATAGATAAATCTTTCTTTGCTATTGTGAAGCTCAGAATCGGATCACAAACATCCCCGGCAGCCTTACCAGGAAATCAACTGATACCAGAGCTGAAGTACAGACGGGTGTAACTGTTGTTTATCTCCCATCTCAGAGTTCTGATAACGAGCAGAAAGAAGACACAAGTCTGCCAAGGCATCCAAACACCCAGAGAGACGCAGCCCACTGCTTTCTGGCAGACACACCGCTGATAGGAAAACCAACTTTTCAGAGAAGCTCCAGAGAAAGAAAGCAGAAACTCAGAGTGAGGTGACCTCCTGACCTTAAAAACGTCTCTCTTGGTCTGATTTACAGGTCAGCACACGTCCAGATGACCCGGTGGTTGCTGGTTAAACTTTGGTCAAGACTATGAGGAAACCTTGTCTCTGATCTGGTCCTGAAGTACTGCTAGTTAAAACAAGCTCACACAGCAATTAGCTTCTTAATTTGATAGACGTGTCACACTAAGAGCTGCTCTGATGTCAAGTGACTGTAAAAACAACAAAGACTTATGCAGTGTGGTTCGCTAATCGAGCTCCTTTCAGGTAAATGAATCAGAGATGACTCAGCCGGTGAACATGAAGCTTAAATGGACTTCTTATTAAGAGTAAGTCTTTAAAGAAGCAGAAGAGAGAACACACTCACTCTGAAAACTGACTGCTTCTTCATCCTCTGCAACACTCAGACGATTCAATCCATTCTCTAAAGCAACACTGTCGGGTGTGTTCGGGGTTACTGCTGCTCTCGCGTCCGGCAGGTAAACACGCTCTCTAGTATAAACAAACTGTGACATTAAATGCAAAGAGGAGACGGCGAGGAAGGGTGCAAACTTCTTAGAAAGTTCACTTCAGAGTGGAGGAGGCGAGTCAATGAGGCAGGAGGAGATGCAATTCAGAAGTGCAAGTGCTGCTGCTACAGAGGTCTGAGGATATAACAGTGACTTCCACAATGAGGCAGGGAAAGAGTGTGTGCATGCAGGTTCGATTAAGACTGCTCCTCTAAGATTTGGATTAGCTTTCACTCATTGAGAGTTGTTTTTCTCTTGGAAACCATGATAATCTGGAAAGAAGTGAAAGTTTCATTGGAAGGTTTTTGGTCTATAACCCATCTGGAGGTCGTCAGCTCCTCAGAGACTTGTTTTATGGGACGTGCTCGGTGCATATCAAAGAGGTGGCTGTAAAGTTGTAGCACAGACGGCAGATGTATTCCTGGTGCCAACAATCCTGTGTTAACGTCATTTATGTGTCTGAATCAGTTTGACACATCTGATTAAATGTGAAACATTATTCCTGAAGTCGTCTAGATCAGCCATTCTCAACCCTGGGGTCCCGACCCCAATGGGGGTCGCGAGATGATTTCTGGGGGTCGCCAAATAATTTTCGAAAAATATATCTAATATTATATTACAGAATTTCAGTCAGGGAGCTGTTCTAGTTGCTTTGTGCTTCATTACTTTTTCAAAATGCATTGTATCAACTAAATTTGTATGAATTGACCTGTGCGCGTGAGATCATGCTCCGTGACCCACGGCGGGAAAAAAGACAAAGAAAAACAAACCATTAACCTCGCGCTACATTTTGCAACAAGTTTGCTAGCTTTCTGATGCTGTAAAATGGAGCGATGGCTTAAGAGAAAAAGTGTTCCAGCTCGAGACTTGGGTCAGCAGCAGGGGTCTCAGAGTCAGTCACCAGACAGTCTGACAGCAGGACCACCCCCTGAGAAACGGAAGGCACTGGGGCCGACACCGGCTGACTCCAGAGCTTCGAAGCTCCGTAAATATCAGCCCGACTTTCTTAAACTTGGATTTTCGTACATGACTAAAAACAACGCAGAATACCCACAATGTGTCATTTGCTCTGAAGTGCTGGCAAACGAGAGCTTGAAACCAGTAAAACTTAAGAGACATTTGGAGACAAAACACAGCGGCTTCATTGACAAGCCAGTTGAGTTTTTTCGGCGCAGGGAGCAAGAACTAAGGAGCCAAAAAACGGTGGTCAGAAAGGACACGCCTTTAGAATATTAGAAGTTATGAATTAGAAGTTATGAATTTAGACAGAATGTCATGAAAAACAAGTATCTAATGAGATTTAATGTGGATGTTATTCATCATATTCAGAAATGTCCCTTAATATCTTGAGCAAAAGCTCATCCACGGAGGCAAAATGGCTACTTTTCTCTCTCACACACTTGTCGACTATCACTTCACTTAACTGCGTTTCCTCAATCTTTCGATTTCTCTACTGGCATTAAAGTTAAATTGGAGCCATAGTTTTATTTACAACTAATTAAGGGAGTGCAATAAGAACTCAAAGTATATTTTTCAGTTGGTTTTTCAGTATACCTGCACCGTTTTTCTGTTTCAGCACCGCGGACAGCGCTCATTATCCATTCTCACCGGCAATGCGTGCGTGATTGGGAGGGGGTGGGGGGGGGGGTCGCGGACACCAGTGCATGTTAAATTGGGGGTCGCGACTCAAAAAGGTTGAGAACCGCTGGTCTAGAGCAGTGGTTCTCAACTGGTCTGGCTTCAGGACCCACCATCACCCCTTAGCAATAAGCTGCAACCCAAATCAAGGAACATTTTTCAAATAGATTCATAATAAAGATGGTGCAGTTTGAACCTGAGATACAGAATATCAGATTATGCCAACACACAAAATAAACAAGTGTACTGGTAAACCCAAAACAACCAGCAGGTGGCGATGCTAGAAGAAGAAATGTGTCCTTCCACACTCTTTTAGCTGCTTTTTAATGTAAATCAAAAAGTGCACATTAGGGACACAAGGTTTCAAGAATATTATACACAAACATGAAACAAGTAAGTCTAACTAGTGAGAACTAGTTTCAAAGAGATTCAAAAATATGTAGTTTTGTCGTAACATAACATGTTAGAACAAAAATGATGCTATTAAAAGAGAGAAGAGTGTTTTGTTTCCAAATGCTGCTTTACTTTTGACGGCTTCATACTTTCACTTGCCAACACCTCGGTGCAAACAACACCCTGAGGTTTCTGTCGTCCTTTTTTATCAGTATAATAAAGTCCATATTTAATGTAGTCGCTGTATTATTTGTGTTTAGCCATGCTTAATTCCCATTAGAAAAAAATACTTTGATTGTCTTCTTCTACACTGTAAAAAGCACGGTGTCACAATTTGTATTTACATTTTCTTTCCCCAGCTTAAAGCTAGGGTTGGTAGTCTCAGAAAACTAGCATGAATTTGAATGTAGCTTTTCCTCAGGACTCCGTCTAACCCCTCCCCTCCTCCCCTCGGACCTCCTCCAAAACGACGCCCCCACGCTCACATGCACGAGCGCCGCTGACTTGCGACCATATGATGGTGACTGATTCAAAACCGGTCCTCACCAAAACATTCTCATAGTGAGAGTTAAAAACACAAACAAACATGGCTGCTGTTAGCACTCACAGCTGTCATGCTAACATTATCCAGTTGTCCTGGTGACACGATATCAGGAGAAAAGTTATAACACATATATAACACTGTAACAGCTCTACTGTTTGTTAAACCTGTTCAGTGTAGATGTTCTTAATTCCTACAGTGTTGACAGTCAGTGAAGGCATCAGGAGAGGTGTAGAGTGTGTGAGCGGGAGAGAGGAGAGACAAGAGGAGAAGTTCTTCATTCATTCAAACATTGATTGTTGTTTTGTTGGTTGGCGTGGTAACGGCCGACAGTGACCGGTTATTAAAGATCAACGTGTTCACCAATCGGCTCGTCATCCCTACAGCGTCCGGACGGACGCTACAGTACATCTACATTTCTGTAGGACTTACTAAATGTCATTCATTCTTCTGCTTGTCAGAGCCCCCGTGGTGAGAGCTTTTTAGACTCTGATCCGGACTACAGTCCTGAGCAAAGACCCTCATCAGGTCAGAGGGGACAGGCCCGAGGTGGAGCGAGAGGGGCAGTCAGTAGAGTCAGGGGAAGCAGAGGCAGGGGACGGGGACTCGGAGTGCAGGCTGGGGAAATGTACGCTCTGCAGGAGGCGGGCAGAACAGCAGGACGGGATTTGAATGGTTTAGAATTTTGGCACCCAAAAAACAGTGATTGGTTGGTGTTTTCCCAGGTTTACTCCGGCTGTAGATAGCAGCTTTTCTTCACTCTTTTTTAAGAACACATTATGTATTGATTACCATCAGGACATAAAGATCATTTTAACCAGTATAACAAAAAGTGTATCTAAACCTGATTACCAACCCCAGCTGAAGGCCCACGACCCACTCAAAACGAGTCCATGACCCACCAGTTGAGAAACACTGGTCTAGAGCAGAGGCCCTCAATAGGCTGTTGCCTCCGGCCCCCCTGCCGCCTATTTGTGGGCCCCGGCCTGTTATTCCTTCACTATGTGTTTTGGTTGGGTCAGCATGTGTATACCTGGACTTGTCTCCATGCCAACGATACACAGACAGCCTGTCACTGGGTCACTCAGAGTTCCCTGCTTTCACTTTGGAGCAGTTGGTATATTGACACTATGCCAGCTGTAGGAGCCTAGATTGAACCAAAATGACGTGTTCCAAGTTTGCTGCTTAAAGAAAAGTGGACAAACAAAATCAGCAATTCAAAGAAGAATGAACTGAAATATTCACATTCATTCTCCCTCCAACCAGCATGAGACCCATGTGCTTAATATGCCAGGAGACTACAGCTGTGATGGAGATTTCCAATTTGAAACAGCATAATGAGACAAAGTAGAGGAATGTTGAAAAGACATTTCCTCAAAATTCAGAGGGAAGAACAACAATACAAACGCACTGAAATCATCATATCAAGCTGCAAGCAGGACTCTTGTCACATTTATGACACAACAACAAAAAGCAACAGAGTGCTCACTTAGAGTGCTTTATTCTA
This sequence comes from Notolabrus celidotus, assembly GCF_009762535.1. Classification (NCBI taxonomy): domain Eukaryota; kingdom Metazoa; phylum Chordata; class Actinopteri; order Labriformes; family Labridae; genus Notolabrus; species Notolabrus celidotus. Next base: position 33,124,530 of record NC_048285.1, on the reverse strand, counting down.
GTTTGTATTTTTGTTGTTTGTTTTGAATGAAAAGGACAAAAAAATCTTTGTGGCCCTTTAAGATTTGTATTTGAGTAACCCTGCTCTAGAGGATGGATCTTCTGTGGTCAGATCTGCATAGAAACTAACTTCCTCTCACACAGACGCTGAAAAACCGTCTCATTCAAGTGTTAAATCATTCACTCACAAAAGTCACATCACATGCAAAATGTCCCTGAGCTTAGCTTCTCTGTAACTTAGATTCACTGTACTTTAATGGTGCCTGCATGTAACTATTACACATCCTTTATCTGTCAGGTTTAGGCACCAGAACTACCTGTTCAGGCTCAGGATGGATCATAGTTTGGTCTTATTGTGGTACAGGAACAGGGTCTGCCGGGCAGAGAGCCCTGGGCACATAATTGGCTCCAGCAGCATGTAATGCAGTCATGCTGCCTGACATGGAAAAGGCTTTGGTGTTTCAGGCATGAAATAAACTTCCAGTTCAAATGCATTACTTTCCAATTTTTTGCTGACTTGCTTGAAAAAGTCTGTATGTGTCCGTGCATGACTCCACGTTTTAATATTCAAGATTTTTTTTTAGAACCTGCCGTGAGACCTGTCTGAAGACATTCATATTCCTCTGAGGATTCTCATCAGCACAAACTTTTCCAGGAATCCACGAGGTGCTCAGAAACTTCACCTACATCTGGCCTGGAGACACCTGGTCCAATTTAAGCTCCTGAACAGAGTGCCTGCTCCCCAAAGAGTCCCTGTTCCTGAGTGTGTGTGCAGAGTCAGCAAGTCTGAACATCAGCAGCTGGTCAAATACAAGCCTCCAGACTGTACAGTCATGGCCAAAAGTTTTGATAATGACACAACTATTAATTTTCACAAAGTCTGCTGTTTCAGTTTTTATGATGGTCATTTTGCATATACTCCAGAATGTTATGAGGAGTGATCAGCTCAACTGCAATTAATTGCAAAGTCCCTCTTTGCCTTGAAAATGAACTTTATCACCAAAAACACATTTCCACTGCATTTCAGCCCTGCCACAAAAGGACCAGCTAACATCATTTCAATGACACACAGGTGTCACACACATTAACACAGGTGTGGGTGTTGATGAGGACAAGGCTGGCGATCAATCTGTCATGATTGAGTGACTGGACACTTTAAAAGGAAGATTGTACATGACATCATTGTTCCTCATCTGTTCGCCATGGTTACCTGCAAGGAGCCATCATTGCATTGCACAAAAAGGGCCTAACAGGGAAGTTTATAGCAGCGAGTAAGATTGCACCTCAGTCAACCGTCTATCCAATTATCAAGAACTTCAAGGAGAGAGGTTCAATTGTTGCCAAACAGGCTCCAGGGCGCCCGAGAAAGTCCAGCAAGCGCCAGGACCGTCTCCTGAAGGTGTTACAGCTGCGGGATCGGGCCACCACCAGTGCAGAGCTTGTTCAGGAATGGCAGCAGGCAGGTGTGAGTGCATCTGCACGCACAGTGAGGCCAAGACTTTTGGAGGAAGGCCTGGTGTCAAGGAGGGCAGCAAAGAAGCCACTTCTCTCCAGTAAAAACATCAGGGACAGACTGATATTCTGCAGAAGGTACAGGGACTGGACTGCTGAGGACTGGGGTAAAGTCATTTTCTCTGATGAATCCCCTTTCCGATTGTTTGGGGCATCTGGAGGAAGGCTTGTTCGGAGAAGACGAGGTGAGCGCTACCATCGGTCCTGTCTCTTGCCAACAGTGAAGCATCCTGAGACCATTCATGTGTGGGGTTGCTTTTCGGTCAAGGGAGTGGGCTCTCTCACAATCTTGCCTAAAAACACAGCCATGAATAAAGAATGGTACCAGAACGTCCTCCGAGAGCAACTTCTCCCAACCATCCAAGGGCAGTTTGGTGATGAAGAATGCCTTTTCCAGCATGATGGAGCACCTTGCCATAAAGCAAAAGTCATACCAAAATGGCTCGGGGAACAAAACATTAAGATTTTGGGCCCTTGGCCAGGAAACTCCCCAGATCTTAATCCCATTGAGAACTTGTGGTCAATCCTCAAGAGGCGGGTGGACAATCAAAAACCCACAAATTCTGACAAACTCCAAGCATTGATTCTGCAAGAATGGACTGCCATCAGTCAGGATTTGGTCCAGAAGTTGATTGACAGCATGCCAGGGAGAATTGCAGAGGTCTTGAAAAAGAAGGGTCAACACTGCAAATATTGACTTATTGCATGGATTCTGTGTAATTCTCAATAAAAGCTTTTGATACTTATGAAATGCTTCTTATTGTATTTCATTATACCATAGAAACATCTGACAAAAACACCTAAAAACCCTGAAGCAGCAGACTTTGTGAAAATGTAATATTTGTGTCATTCTCAAAACTTTTGGCCATGACTGTAGAGCCCAAAAGAAAAGTATGCTCCACCTTCACACAGAGAGAGAGTCCTCTCAGGGAGACAGAGCCAGGAGGGATGCAGACTCTCAGCAGATAAAGACTAATCCTTTACATTCCCATGGCTGTGTCTGAAACTGAACAGGGTCACAGCAAAGATCCATGAAACCAGTCCGCTTTGATTAGAATATAAATATCACATTACTCCTCTTTAATAACTTTCTGATGTTTGAAGTTTTGTGTCTGTAAATGAAACGCCTCCTTGCTCCTTTTATCCGGATTTGACTTCACAAGATGACATTTATTTTAGAGAATCACAGCAGGAGATCTCTCTTACACATTAAAAAGATGCTAGATCCAATCTACCGTTGTATACTGTTGATACTGAAAGCAACAGCTGGGGCGGTCCAGCATGTGTGGGGTGTGGTGGAAATCTGAAAACGAAAGACTCAAACTACAACGGTTTGTCTTTGTGAGCTTTTATTCCAGCCTTTCCAAAGCTGGTCAGCTGGCAGAGTGATCTAACAAGCGAGACAAGGTCTGCTCAACTGACCCAGAGTGAAGATTCAACATGTTACTTCTTCTCTTCAGAGTGTAAGATTACTGCATTGTTAAATTCAAAGAGCTGTGAGAGAAACCAGAGAGCTTTTAAGGACCTCTCGCTTCGAGACATCTCACCCCCTGGTCTGCTCCTCAGCCATGAGAAGAGATAACAGTATGCAAAACACTGAATGAAAACACACCTTGAAATAGATAAATGTCTGACAAATGAACCAACTGTATGACATTGTGAATTACATGTGCTGAGTGTCCACGCCCTGTGAATGAAGTAATGATTAAACCACACTGTTGTTTTCCATCTTTTAGTTCATGCCCGAAAAGAAACACTTATTTTATTGGATGAGCCAATTTGGGACCAATCTATATATCGACATTACATGTATGTCCAAGGTCTGTGGATGAAGTAATGATCACTGGAGCAACGTCAGGATGTATCTGACATCACAAAATAGTCAGTCAAACACAGGACTTTAGTGGGAGACAGGTGCACTGTATTGAGGTAAAGTTAGGGTGATTCTGGAGGCCCTGGTGCCCGCGTTGGTTCGGAGCTTGTTGAATTCGCAAACCAACATGTCAACCGTTTGTTTTTCCGCCCGCTTGAGCCCGTGGAAGAGACACGTCAAGACGTCAGATTTACATGACCGCTTTTCCCAGCAGCGCTAGCGTGAACTTTCCCTCACAACAACAACAATGGCGGACAACGGCAGCATGTCTCCTCGGTCGACCGCTGCTTTGTCTTGGAATCCATTAGTCTCTTTGATTTGTTCTCTGCAGGACGATGGAGGAAACACGTTTGGTTTGTGTTTTTGATCCCGGCAACCTCGCCCCTGAGGTAAGCGGTTCAAGGTTCTAGACCAGCAAAGAGTTGGAGCCGCTCTGGAACCGGTTTTCCCGGCCACACTCAAAACATGAAAAACTGTTCGGTAACACTTTATATTAACTACACACTTTTAAGCATTAATTAATACTTAACTCATCATCTGTAAAGCGTTGTTCATACATTAATACTCATATATCTTTCTTATATACCTTTCTGAACCATTGGTCACAGATTTAGTGTTTCTTGTTGTTTTATTTGTCAGTATGTAGACGTGTGTCTTGGTACACAGCTTCAGCTACGACATGTAGCTATAGCTATGCTAACTAGCGCTAGCACTTATCCATGACAAACAAAAATCATCCACTAGATCTTCAAATCTGCAGACGTGGGGAGTCAAAGCGACCTTTGTGTTTATTAAGACAGCCTACAACTAGCATGCCTCCCTCCTAAGCTCCTTGTTAGCACACATGTGTGCAGGGAATGAAAAACGGAGGAGGGGTTGAGTTGTATTTTATACAGTCTATGGGCTGAACAAGCTCCGAGCTCTGACTTCCTGTTACAGACCGGATATTGTTGTTACGTAACAAAAACACTGAAGTCTGAAACGGCTGGTTTCAGCACACATTTACAGAAAGGTGGAGAAATCAGAACAGGGGCAGAATGGATTCTTTTCATTCTCGGGGGGTTTGTAGACAGGGACACATATTTCAGGTAGAGAACCATTAAAAAGTCAATTCTGCATGATATGTCACCTTTAAATCTCATTAATGAATTATTTGTAAAGCATAAAAAGTCCTCACTTTAGATCAGCTCACAAAACCATGAACAAGCAGCTTATAAGTCCTTTGTGACTACCTTGATTAATCATAATTTACTATGTAATAAGGTGTTCACTAACCCTTACTAAATGTTAGAATCATAACCTGTAAATGTGTTTATATCTGCTTTATAATGACCATAATAGCTCATTTGTAATTGGTGAATCCATCATTTATAAAGTTTGAACAAAGAGTTAGTTAACACATTATAGAGAGTCATATTCATGAATAATAAAACATTTATAACTGTGTTTGTACGTGATATATAAATGAGTATTAATGTATGAACAATGCTTTACAGATGATGAGTTAAGTATTAATTAATGCTTAATTAATGCTTAAAAGTGTGTAGTTAATATAAAGTGTTACCGGTTCTCAATTGAGTGCCGGCTCCGAACCGGTCCTGAAACTGCCTCAGTCAAAAAGGGGTGATAGTGAAGTGGTGGCAACAAATGTGATATTTTTTGGGCCCAAATTTCCTCTGATTGGAGAACTGAAACAAGATGGGTTGGTTATATTTTCTGACATTGGTTATATATTTGACTGACACATAGTAACTCAAAAAAGAAATGAACACATAACCAACCACAGCAGAGGCAGAGGAAGTAACTCTTCTTGTTAGTGAATTACAGTTTCTGTCTGTGGCTTTGAGAGACATGCAGCAGCTGTTCCTGTAGGTTTCCTCGAGGTAACGTTCAACACCTACAACAACAATCTGATGCTTTTATTTGCAAACACAAGCACTTCAGCAGATGTGAAGGAGACATTAGCCTCAGAGAATGACAACACAGTCATTATAGTTTGGTTTGTGAACACCAGCTGAAGCAATTCTTGTACTTGTGTAACTATTCCTCGTTCAAAACCAAACCACTCTCTTTCTCCTGGCTCTCTCTGTCCCTGGACTTTCAACCTTCCTCCAAAGTGACGGTGTAAAAACACGGCGCTCATGTCTGCTGAAACAGAAAGACTGAGATGACTGATTCAGCACAAACTCCTTCTCCTCTAACCTTGAGGCTACCGCAGCGCTGATCTGTAGTTAGAGATGCACTTCTGACTGTCAGTGTCTTTGCTGAGTGCAGACACATTCAGCTGCCTCAGCCTCTGCTCTCCAGCCGTGTGTTTTTATTGCCTACAAATCAACCTGATAGCCTGAGGTGATTTTTCGGCATGCATGGAGAACACACAGCCGAGCTCCTGAAAACTCTTATCGGCCTCTGCTGCAGAAACTCTGACAGAAGCCTGTGAATACAGTCAAAGTGCAATGCATTTGTGCATTAGAGGAGTAGTTACGTAACCCGTGTGATGAACCCATAAACCACACCATCCTCCTCTCCCGCCTGGAATCCCACCTCAATATAACTGGCACCGCCCTTTCCTGGTTAAAATCATACCTCTCTGACAGACAACAGTTCATCCATATCAACAACTGCTCCTCCTCCACTGCCCCTCTGTCACAAGGCGTCCCCCAGGGTTCGGTGCTTGGTCCTCTGCTATTCATTCTCTACATGCTCCCCCTTGGTCACATCATACGCAAACACGGTTTCCATTTTCACAGTTATGCCGACGACGTCCAAATTTACATCTCCACCAAATCCATCACCTCCGCAACCCTCACCACACTCACTGACTGTCTTACCGAAATTAAAACCTGGATGCAAAAAAACTTCCTTCAACTAAACTGCGACAAATCAGATATCATCATCATCGGACCCAAATCCCTCACCACAACCACCCAAAACTTCTCCCTCACATTTGATAACACCACTCTGACTCCATCAACCCATGTTAGAAACCTCGGTATAATTTTTGACACCAACCTCACCTTTGAAAAACATGTCACTAACATCACCAAAACCGCCTTCTTTCACCTGAAAAACATCGCCCGACTCCGCCCACTACTCTCCTTCGCTGCAGCTGAAACCCTGATCCATGCTTTCATCACCTCCAGAATTGACTACTGTAACAGCATCTTATATGGTTCATCATCCAAAGTCCTCAATAAACTCCAGTACATCCAGAACTCAGCTGCCCGCCTACTCACTCACTCCCGTTCCCGTGATCACATCACCCCTGTCCTCCAAAACCTCCACTGGCTTCCTGTCCCCCAACGCATTCACTTCAAAGTCCTCCTCCTGACTTACAAAGCCCTCCATCACCTGGCCCCCTCCTATCTCACTGACCTGCTTCACCCTCACAACCCCTCCCGTGCTCTCCGCTCTTCTGATGAAAACCTCCTCTCCCCACCCTGTAGGACCAAGCACCGAACCTGGGGCGATAGGGCTTACTCCATTGCTGCCCCTGCCCTCTGGAACTCCCTCCCCACACACATTCGCAACTCCACTGACCTCCAAACATTCAAATCCCACCTCAAAACACACCTCTTCAGAACTGCTTTTAACTGTTAATGTTTTTATTTCCACTGTGTTTTTAACTTGTTTCTTTTATTGTGTCTTTTATTGTGTGCTATTTGTAAAGTGTCTTTGAGTTCTGTGAAAAGCGCTATATAAATAAAATGTATTATTATTATTATTATTAGAGGACTTGAGAGCAGCAAATAAGACAGCAGATCTTTAGTTTGTCTTGTAGAACAAATTGTTTTACAGTGAAGGACAGAAAAAGAGTCACAACCAAAGAAAACACAGGAAAGAAAAACTTCTGAGCGTCTCTCTTTCTTCTTTTCTGTGACTTCCCACTCAGATATAAAAACTCCTTTTCTCAGAGCTCTTTCCTCGACTCTTAGGAACTCATTTACTCTTATTTTTGGATCACTGTCACTCTGTGTGACATGTTTCTGACATTAGTACAGTATTTTTACCTGAACAACATTATCTTCTCTCTGATAAATGATTCACTTTCTTGTAAAACTACATTTGTGTTGCACTCTTGCCACCACTGCAAGATTAAAATGATCACTTCTGCAAAAACATAAGTCATGAATTGGATTACAGAGTTAAACTAGCTTTCAACTAAAGGTCCTACTTTACTTTGACTAGTTAATACAGCGCCAGGAGATTTTGCACTGATGCATCAACAGGAAGGACGTACCTCAGGATCTGTCTGCAGGTATCAGATGTGAAGGGCAGAGAGACTTAAGGCCAAATTCTACCAGATCCATGATCCAATAAAAACAATACAACAATAAATAAAAACAAACCATAGAAACACTCAAACAGGAGCAGAGTCTCATGCAGGGTTGAAAGCCAAGGAATAAAAATGGGTTTTAAGATGAGTTTTAAAAATGGACAGTGAGTCTAATGTGGAGGGGGAGGAACATTTTACTGCTCAAGGCTTTCTCTTCTAAGTCTCTGGAGACAAAAATTGAGATTCTCACTTCAGCCTCATTCAAGTTTCAAATTGTTCTCATTAGTTTCTCCTAAAATTCACTAAGAGAAACAGTTGAGACCATGACATGAGTCTTATTTGAGACTTAAATGAGAGATCTCATTAATGGCTCATTTTCTTAAAAATATATTTTTTGCCTTTATTTGACAGGACAGCTGAAGAGAGACAGGAAATGTGGGGAGTAGAGAGCGGGGGAGGACGTGCAGGAAATGGTCGACCGGCCTGGAATCAAACCGGCGACCCCTGCAACGAGGACTGTAGCCTCTGTATGTGGGGCGCTTAGACCGCTAGGCCACCAGTGCCCAAAAGAATCCACCCCTTTAATTGTAATAATCTGGCTAAATCTGGTCGGCCCTTTTGCGGAACCATATTTTAAATAAATGGTCTGTCATACCTGGGATGAAATCTCTATCTGTTGCAGTTTCTCTCAAATCCACTAAATCTTTGTGAAGTGGTTTTGTTCCAAACAGACTTGTAAAGGAAGGACCAGACTGTGAAGTCAAAGAAGAGATCATAAATATCTGATCTTGAAGTGGTTCAAATGTTTTAATGAGAATTGTAAGTTTGTGGACAATTCCATTGAAATGTTAATTTTGCAGGGTACTATAAATGTTGATGGAAAGATGAGCTCAGGCTCTTTCTTTGCTCCATCTGAGCTCAACTTGAGACACAAAAACTTAGTCTGACAAAAACAAATGGATGAGGTTAGATTGAGACAATTGAGAGAGCTCCCTGATTTCTCCACCTGAGCTCAAAAGGAGTCACAACACCTGAGAAATACCTGAGAACCATTTCAGATTCTGACCAGATCTCCTTTTGAACTGAAAGGGAGACTAAGCTGAGACTTTTTGAAAGTTTTTTTCTGGAGGCAAGAATGAGAAACAGGAGACATAAGCTATAGTCTCATTTTGCTTTCAAACAGATCTCATTGTTGGCTTAGGAGACATAAATGAAACACTTTTGAGATCTCCTCTCTAAATTTATTTTCCTATGGGGGAGCTCATTCCATAATTTAGGAGCAGCAACAGATAAAGCTCTCCCCCCTCTGAGCTTCCGGTTTGACCTGCGTACCTCCAGGAGCAGCAGATCAGCTGACCTGAGGCACCGAGCAGGAGGGTAAGGGGGTGAAGGAGCTCAGAGAGGTAAGGCGGGGCCAGACCATTTAAAGATTTAAAAACAAATAACAGAATCTTAAAATGAACTCAGGGAGCCAGTGGAAGGAGGCCAGGATTGGAGTAATGTGCTTCCTCTTATGTACTCCAGTTAAGAGGGGAGCGGCTGCATTTTGCACCAGCTGGAGACGTGCAAGGGAGGACTGACTGACTCCAATATAGAGTGCATTACAGTAATGTCCAGTCCGTCTCCGATCCGTCACAGCATCGGATCTGATAGGTTTCTATTCTAGTCAATGTGTTAACTTCCACTGGATCCACTCCGTTGCGTTGCGGCTGCGTCTCTGATCCAGCAGGTCTGAGTCCTCCGGGTCAGATACACAAGACAGACACTGTGTTATCGTTAGATCTTCTTTGACCTAACTATGACAACAATATGTCATTTTGAGTGTAGTCATCAAGTCAGAGGTTTTCAGAGACTGATAAAGACAACATGGAGGAGGAGAGGAGGAGGAGGAGAATGCTTGATTCACTGTTTGCAGTGAGAAAACCTCGGTCACATGACTCCAGCTGTCTGGAGGTCCTGCTCTGAAAAAGGCAACCGGTGGGTGTTGACAGACAAGAGAGCACAGAGCTGGACCGGACACGGATCTGGTGGAAGTCCTGTGGTAGAGTTTTCTGGGTTACAAACCATCAGAAGCTCTAGATTAAAATCTAAAGGAAAGTTCTTCATTCGTTATTTTGGAGACCAGCCGTAGAAATAATTACCCGTCCTTCATAATGAAGTAATCGACCTGCCAGGATATTTATTGAGTTTAAATAGAAGAGCTCCTTTATCACACTGCTCTTGATGCCCTCTTATCTCCTCTCTTATGTTCAATCCATCCATCTGTTCTCTGCATATTTATCTCCCTCCTTACTGCTATTTATCGCTCTAACTCTCTAGTGCACTCTTTGCTGTCAAGCAGCCATCCAAACGTCTTCAGAGAAGGAATAATCTTTCCTTTCACGCAGCCGGCAGTCCGTCGTGATGCCATATGGTGTAAACAATCGTCACACACCGGAGACGGTGTCGCAGATTGCTTTGAATGATGCACGACACACGACACACAGACAGGACAGGGAGCCCAGAGTGAACCGTCAACTCAACAGGTGAGCAGCCGAGACAAAGGAACATCAGACATGCCTGAGCGCTGATGATGGACGGGCCGACGAGCTGAGAGACTGACACGCCAATTAAGACTGAAACATCTTCATGAGGAGAGATAGAAAGCTCTGCCTGCTCAGTCTGTGGTTAGATGATTTTACATTCACCCACATGAGAGCAGAGCAGGTATTTCATCCTCTCATGACATGAGACTCCTGACAGTTGTTGAGATTTCTTTCACAGATGGGAGATATTGAAGCTGTCAGAAATTCATCATACCTGTAATTTCAAATAAGAGTGTGACAGTTCCCACTTTGCCGCTCGGTTGTGTTTGAAGACTGACATGGACGTGCTTTAAACCTCAGCTTCCTCTTTGAACATCCAGGAGAGCCTGGGATGACATTATCAGATCATATTTACAGGTAAAAAATTACAAAACCACCTCCAACTTTCAAAAGAGAATACAATTTATGGATTTAACAGGTCATACTGATTCATCCTTCACCTTTATTATTCCATCCAGCAGTCCACCTCTTTGTTTGCTCATGTGAGATCCTTCTCAACTCGCTCCCATGTCAAAGTCAACGTAGAAATCTCCTCATCTTTGTAATGTAACAAAACATGCATGTTGTAAGTCATTAAAGCTGGCCTACTTCTATTTTAATCAGAGCTACAATCTTTGCCAAACTTAACTAAGTAGTTGTAACTCACAGAGTTAACTATGTGTTGCACAGTTTTACTCGGTGCACACGTGGAGGTATCAGGATGTGTTCTTGGATAGCCGCACAGACCTCCATGTGCTAGCCAGAGGTACCCTGACTGCCATTAAGTACCGGGATGAGATCCTCAGACCCATTGTAAGACCATAAGCTGGTGCAGTGGGTCCTGGGTTCCTTCTGATGCATGATGAGGCTGGAGTGTGTTAGCAGTTCCTCCATGATGAAGACATTGATGTTATGGACTGGTCTGCCTGTTCCCCAGACCTGAATCCAATAGAGCACCTCTGGGACATCATCTCATTCCATCCACCGTCGCCACGTCGCACCACAGACTGTCCAGGAGTTGATTGATGCCCTGATCAAGGTCTGGGAGGAGATCCCTCAGGAGAACATCTGTCGTCTCCTCAGGAGCATGCCCAGACGTTGTAGGGAGTGCATACAGGCACGTGGAGGCCACACACACTACTGAGCCTCATTTTGAATTGTCTTGAGGAATTTCCACAGAAGTTGGATCAGCCTGTGATCTGATTTCCCACTTTGATTTTGAGTATGATTCTGAATCCAGACCTCCATGGGTTAATGATTTTGATTTCCATTTAACATTTTTATGTTATTTGGTTCTCAACACATTCCACTTTGTGATGAATAAAGATTTTCAACTGGAATATTTCATTAATCATGATCTAGGATGGGTTGTTTAAGTGTTCCCTTTATTTTTTTGAGCAGTGTTTATATGTCAAGACCGATGCAGAGCTGGCTAACTTTCTCCTGACCAGGTGAGCAGGGTAAATCCACGGCTCCAGATATGAGCACACAAGTCACGTCACGTCGCAGTACGTTGCATTACGTCACACACTCTGACGCAGAACTCCTTGGTGCAAACACCTCAAATATGCTGAAGCATTTGTCGACTGGGCCTCGAAGCTTGGGGTTTCGCGTCGCGCCAAAGTGGAGAAGGGTTCCATGTGAACTTGTTTGCATCGGGGAGGCGAACCCCCGCCTACTTCTCCCCTTTCGGAGTCTCTGGACGCTTTCCCTCAGGCTCACGCGGACGAAAATAAGGCACCAAGAGCGGGTAAAATACCTCCTCGATGACCCCAGGAGGAAAAGCGTTTTTCCTCTCCACATTCAAAGTCTTTTCCTCCAGGATCCAGGGCCTTCTGCAGCAGTCTTCTTACTGATATGCCTCTACGTACATATTCCACTTTTTGGTTTCATGCAAAGTATAAAGGATGCTCATTCACAGAATGCAAAGTCAACAGTGAGGCATAGACTGTCTTGCATTCTGATGTTGGAAGGACATGATGCACCACACTTACATGCAGGTACATGTGACATACCCCTTTTCGACCGAGGCAGTTTCAGGGCCGGTTTGGAGCCAGCACTCCATTGAGAACCGGTTCCAGAGTGGCTTCATCTCTTTGCTGGTTTAGAACCTTGAACTGCTTACATCAGGGGCGAGGGGCGGGGTTGCCGTGATCAAAAACACAAACCAAACGTGTTTCCTCCATTGTCCTGCAGCCAAAAAATAAAAGAGACTAATGGATTCCAAGGTAAAGCAGCGGTCAGCTGAGGAGACAAGCTGCCGTTGTCCGCCATCATTGTTGTTGTGAGGGAAAGTTTGTGCTAGCTCTGCTGGGAAAAGCGGTCATGTAAATCTGACATCATGACGTGCCTCTTCCACAGGCGTGGTTGGAAAAACAAACGGGTGACGTGTTGGTTCGCGAGTTCTACCAGCTCCAAACCAGGGCGAGCACCAGCCCGGTAATACAACCCGGTTCACATGGGTCAAAAAGAGGTAACAGTCCTGGTGTGTAAGATTGAGCGTGGATCAGAGCTCAGTGTGACATGACTGGAAGACTGGTCAGACAATCAGCTGTCCTGGAACCAATTAGATCAATTTCCCTGCTACTAAAAAAGGGCCTTTGGGCATCCATGAGGTCTCACATTTCCAATCAAAGGGTTACAGTGATCTTCATGTTCCTGCATCATGGGAACATTTGACCTGCATGTCCAGTGACGACTTTGAGGAAGAAATAAATCCAAAGTCCAAAATGTGTCATATAATGGCGACATGTTTTGTTCCATGTTTAAAATACTACACTGTATAACACAGAGCAAAAGCACACTTAACAAACCAGCATCATTCCCTCCCAGAGATCCTGAGTCACTGCTCACTCTCTGTGAAAGCTTTTTGCAGTAAAAGTCACTTTTGAAATGTCACTGATAATTTGAGACTCTCTGGAAATGACCCAGACGTTCAGTTGGGGCTTGTTGGAATTAATCTGTCTGGCCAGCTTTACTTTGCGATGCTTGAAACATTAATTATTATTCTCTCTTTGTGTGTGTTAGTCTGTGTGTCTGTGTTAAAGAAAATAAGCAAAGTGTAGAAAGTGAGTCATTGAAACGTTGCCCGTCTGCAGAGTCGGTGGAGGAGTCGTGTATCAAACAGACATTCATAATGAAACTTTATCGACGTGGTAACTTTAAATCATAACCAAGAAGTTAATGAGCCCAAACCTAAACAAACTGCAACAGGAAAGCTTCACTCTCTCTACTTTGAACTTTGCTTTGTTATCACTGGTGCAAGGAAGTCCTCGTCATGTCACATGCTTCTGCAAGATCAGGGAACAGGGACAAGGCTGCGTTCAGTCTGCAGACAGAACATAGATATATCCCCCCCCCCCCCTGGTCACTTTCTGGTTCTTGCCATCTGTTTTATAACAAGCTAGTACTTCTTCATGGAGGATGAAAGGTTGGCAGGACATATAAATATTGCAGGTTCAGGGTATCTTAAGGTGAAGATTGAGTCGTGATTTATATTTGATAGGTGTCTCTATCTCATCCAGACATCAAAACTTTGGCTTTCCTTCAACATGTCAAGGACTCATTAGGCAGTAGATCCTCCCTGCTGAAGCTCCAGCCGCAGGAGGTGATTGATTGTCTACATCGTGCCCAGGTCAATACTGGAATTAGTAACCACTGTGGCAGAACCCTTAAAGGACTTTTAGAAGTACAGAGGACACCAATCTAAGCAGTGTGTCCCCCAAAGATAATGTTTGGAGGATTTGGAATCAATTTCCTGTTAATGTGAGTATTTGTGAAAGTTCACTTCACTTATATTAGTTTGAATATAGATGCAAGTCTTAACATTATCTATGTGTTATCAAATGTAGAGAGCTGGAGAAGCAGGGAGGAGGTCTCATGAACACGGTGCTGATTCAAGACCGGCCTAGAGTTAGACCGGGCAAGGTCAGGGAAGTTTACAACCAACTCTTAAAAGTATAGAGGGCGTCTGCCTCATAAACCCTGACTGGTAACTCCAAAGGAAAGAGGAATGAGAATTAAGGTCTCTGGCTCTCATACTGTAGGCCTGTTTGTTTATCTGAAGTCTACAACTATTAAGAGGGTTTCACATTTAAGGGGAAGCTGTAAAAAACGCTAAATTTCCTGGATCTTTTCAGGACACATGCTGCAGGGTTTAGGACCAGCTGAAGAGCTGAGAGCAGTTTTATAATAGAGAATCACAATCCAGCCAACAGATCACTTTGTCTGCTTTGTTTAGAGACATGGGGCCTGATCTACTAAGATCCCAAATAACGAGCGCTAATTTGCGTGTGCAAATAATAATTTTGCACGTGTTATTTCTGGGCGTGTTGCAGTTGATCTACTAAGACTGCGTGCGCAAATGATAACGAGTGCAAAAGTGGTGCGGACCGCCCTATTTTAATGAGGATTTTGCGTGTGCTATCGGCTGTCACCATGGAGAGTTTGAGAGAACAGAGTGGTCTTAAGTGATAAATGAAGTTTGAAGACATGGAGTTGGAGATCTTTGTGGAGGAGGGAAATAAACACATCGGTGAACTCCAGCAGAGACATCTCAGCGTTAGGAACGCGATGTGGGAGGCCATCTGTGAAAAGGTGAATGATGCGAAAATACAGAAGATCTGCCGATGAAATAAACGCATCTACTCTTCTCCAAAACGCAATCAGTGTTTTGATGGAGTTTAGAGAGCGATTTGATGAGGCTTAGTCTGCTACTCTTGCTCTAGAAAAGTTAGGCGTCACTTGGATGAAGACCGTCGCCTCACTGTCCCAGGGAGCAACTTTCGGGTGAACATTTTTAATGCCTGATATCATCATCCAGCAACTGTCTCAAAGATTCACCAGCTTAAATGGAACTGGGAACATCCATCCATCCATTATCCTGACCGCTTCCAGCTGGCTTCGGGCGGAAGGAACTGGGAACATGTTTGAGTCAATTCACCCCAACACACTGCTGCAAGCACGAGATGAGGAGTTACGCAGAGCTGCCTGGCGCAGCTCAGTGAGCGCTCATTCTCCAAGTTAAAACTAACTAAAAACCCCTTGATGAGCACGATGGGACAGGAGAGACTGAGTGGACATGTCATGTTATCTATTGAGAATGACAGATCAAAGAAAATGGACATACAGTGCATCGTGGACAAGTCCGTGGAGCTTAAGGCTCGTCCAAACAGTGGTGAGTAGGCCGAGTACTTCATATTGATTTGTTGTTTGTATGTGAAGATGTGGGCCGCTGTGACAATTTGACTAAACTGTATATCTGTTGATACAGTGACCTACTGTGCTCTCATTATATGAAAAAGTTAAAGAGGGTGTCAGAATGATGCGGTCGCTATCCGTGGTGCTGAACTGCTTTGAATTTGTGTTTTATTATTATTATTTTGTTCTCTTGGTTTGATTGACTAAAACATTTAGTAATGCTTGTAAGCCCAGCTTTTGCGGGCATGTTGTAAAGTTATGATGAGCTTTACAGTGACCGCAGCCATGTGTGCGTAACGCTGTGCCAGTTTGCACCTGCCTTTCAAACGTGCTAAATATAGACGCAAAAACAGCGCTCGCTATCTGCTTCAGGTTTGATAAATCACATTGCGTGTGCTAAATGATTACATTTGCATCACCTCCTCCCAGTATTTTGCGCGTCCTGATGATCTGCATGGGTTCTACATATTCATGAAGGCAAACACGCTAAATGATTTGCGAGTGCTATTTTGCTCATTTGAAAGACGCAATCCTCCTGTGTTTGAAGGGGTTACACAGGTGAAGAAAGTCTGCTGTGAATGTGTTTTGTGTGGCAGTTAGAGGATACATCCTGATCAAATGTGACTGTCATGCATGCTTAGTTCAGTGTTTCCTTGTGTTTCATGCTTTGGTTTCTCCTGTGTTTATTCAGTATTAGTTATTCTTTGTGTCCCTTGTGTGTTTTGTGATCCATGTCTCTTGTGTTCCTTAGTCTTGTCTTGTGTTCTCTGTTTTGTAGTTCTGGTCCCTGTGTTTCCAGTTTTAGTTACTTTCTGCCCTTGTATGTTTTCCTCCTTCTTGATTTCCCTCATTAGTTTCACCTGTGTTCACACCTGTGTTGATTACTCTGTGTATTTAGTGCCTCTGTTTCCCCTGTCCCTGATTGGATCATTGTACGTCTTCCCTGTGTCGGTCTCTCCTGTGTCCATCTCTCCTGTGTTTCCCAAGCGTTTCCTTTAGGATTTATTTTTGGGATATTTAAGTGAGTTTTATTTTAAAATCTGCACTTGGGTCCTCCTTAAGTCCTTACCCCAATCGTGACAATGACTCCCAGATTCCCCACAGTGCTCCTTGATACCAGGATGATGCCATCTACAGTAGACACATTATTGTAAGAGGTTTTGCTTCAATGTCAGGGCACAAGCATAGTGTCTGGTAAAAACATGTTAAGGTATCAGGACTGCAATCAGCATGGAAGGTGGGTGTTTTATGACCTCAGGTGCACCTAAAAGCCAACAAGGGCTTAGTGCATATGCACAAGTTACAGGTGCATATTCTAAAACTCTCTTGTGCTTCTACAAGTGCATGCTTTGTTGGTTTTTTTTCAGACAGAAGTGCTTACATGTGAAAACACAGGACTGCTTTATGATCCCATGTATCATTCAGATTAATGCGTAGCTGTTTCTGAGACTGCACAGTCAAGTTTAGGGAAAAATATAGTGGTTTGAGTTTCTGCTTCTGCAAGATCAAAGACCCGTGTTGTTCTTCACTTGACTAATGTGCCGTTACAAAGGTAAATATGAACTCTGGCACATGGGGGGAAAGTCCAGTGTTTGTTTGAGCTCCCAGGCATTGTTGTGATTTATACTACATGACCACACTTCCACCTTTTCTCTGGAAGCTGTTGCACAAACAACATAAGCAGGTATGCATTCAGGCTCAGGGGTAGGAGCCAAAGTTTGGACTTAAAAAGGAGACCAAAAAACACTGCAGTGGTGATTTGGTGAGAAGTTCTGCTTGCATGATGATTACTGTTTTGTGTTGAGGAAAGTGAACCCCTTCTGTTTCCAGCTGTGTGGGGCTGCAGCACTTTGATTTAGTCATTTATCCTCTTATTCTCTGCCTCACAAACACTCACTTATTAATTTGTCCCTGCACCAATTCACAGAGACTAATTCCCATGATTTTTACCCCCACACACGAGCACACATACAAAATGAGTCACCAGGCTTCTCCCTTGTTAGGTTAGCTCAGGTTAACAATACTGAGATGTGCCTCGGGGCATGGAGGGAGAGAAATATTAAAGAGGAGGAAAAAAGAGACATCATTATTTTACACTAAAGAATGAACCTTCAAACATGTCTATGAATGCATTCAAAGGTTGACTCATTTAACACGCATTACGAATTTAAATAGACATTTTATTAAATAAGAATCAAATTAAAAGTGATTGCACATGAATTGCATTTAAATTGACGTGAGTATAAAAGCCTGTCAGGAGGAGGTTGAGATGTTGACACCTTTTCCATATCCTACACAGCACTGAACACAGTCAGGTGTTTCATACAGGCAGGTCTACTGACTGGGTGCACAGGATTTTATGCAAAGAAGTGACATTTCCAGCACTCGATGTGCAGAGTCAGTCCACCAATTAGACCCCATTGGAGTCTTCTTCACTTGTCTGGTCTGACGCAAACTCACCCAGGGTTGGTCTAAGAGACACTCAGGATACCGTTCTACTGACTTTGTAGTTCTTCTATCAGGAGTTAGAAGTTAGAAGTTTTTTTTTTTCTTTCTCGTCTGCATATATATTTCTGGTTTGTGTCATGTTTGTCACAAACTGTCAAATATTAATGCAATTTATTCTTGCAGCAAAAGAAAAGAAAGACAACATTTTTCTTCTGTGCTTGTGACTGTGTGCATGCGACCATCACCATCCCTCTTAGAACTCTGG
The DNA here is from genome assembly GCF_009762535.1 of Notolabrus celidotus. Taxonomy (NCBI): domain Eukaryota; kingdom Metazoa; phylum Chordata; class Actinopteri; order Labriformes; family Labridae; genus Notolabrus; species Notolabrus celidotus. Next base: position 33,106,394 of record NC_048285.1, on the reverse strand, counting down.
CCTCTCTTTTATTGGCAGCTAATATCATGTTCTGTAAAAGAGGGCGTGCACACCTAGGTGGGCCAAAAAATAAAAAATAAAAGAATAATAGAAAGTGAAAGTGAAAGAAAGATTACATAAGGATATACAAAGGGACAGGGAGAGAGAAGGAGAGAGAGACCTAACACACTTAGATGGAGAGGGACCATCTCACCATGATGCCAAAAAAAAAAATCCGTGCGGTGATACTAATGATGAAGCAACCCTTAGTGTCCACAATCATTACTGAAGCTTGGGTCGCAGAGGGTTGCCGCCGTGCTGTGTTCTATTTGTGTAACAAGACCACCACTGGTGCAGATGAGACCACTTGGGTCAGACCACCCCAGCGGTACGGCCCGGCATCCGGGCCGCAAGAGCAGTCAGACCGAAGGACCCAACCCGCCGCGGGAGACCCAGGCCAGGGGACAAGCCAAGGACCCAGACCGGAAGCAGACGGGTACCGCCGGAGCACCCAGGGCGACCCCCAGGTCACCCAGTAGGAGGAAAGGGGGGCGAGGGGGGGGGGATCCCGCAGCCCCCCGAAGGGACACCCCCACAACACCGCCCCCACAGCCCCCCAAGACGGAGCCAAAGGAGCCACCAGGGCCGAGGGGGCCCGGCACCAGGAACAGACAGCCAGGCAGACGGGCAGGACCAGGACCAGAGCCCGCCAGCCGGCGCGCCGGAGCGGGGGGAGGGCGGAGGCAGAAGGGCCAATCCCCCCCGCCCCCCCCAGACGGCCCGACCACTCCCCCCAGCCGCGCCCCACGCCCCGCGACTGATGGACCAGGCCGCGGGGGCATGGAGGGACACCCCAATGGCTGCCGTAGTAACACCCCCCCAGCTGCGCACCACCCCACCCCCCCAAGAGGACCGCGAGGGAACCCCGGGAAACCCGGCCCAGAGGGCAGCCGCGGACCAGGCCCCCACAGGGGAGGAGGCAGCAGGGGGACGGAGGGTGACAGGGACACCAGCCACCCACCCAGCCCCGATGGACCCCAGATGAGTAGGGCCGAGCCAAACACTAAGGCCCCGCCAAACCTGATCTGTGTGTGTGTGATATGATTTGAATTTTGTTTTGTTTGTTTTTTTGTTGTATGTATGTTTGAGACACTCAGGATACCGTTCTACTGACTTTGTAATTCTTCTATCGGGAGTTTTAAGGCAAGGCAGAGCTATGGGCTCCACATCTGACCCTCTAACCTTCCTAAAAACACTGCCAACCCAGAACAATGGAATCCAAACTCCAACAGCTACGGCTCTGTAAGTCTTCAAGGCGTAAAAAACTTATCATAAGACACACAAGTTTCTCTTCCATGACAAGGTATCTGCACAGAGAGAGATGACAGATGAGCTTGCTCAGCTTACCTTGGGGTGAGCCTGAACTTGTTGCCATGGAAAGGCAGCGATGGAGGGTGCTCACAGTGGCTTTATGTCTCACAGATGAAGGGGATTAAAGTTGGTATTTCCCATTAGACAAGCAGCTTAGCGGTGTACCATGAACTACAGCAGAATTTCAGACTCAAAATGTAACTTTGCAGACATGGTAGCCTCTACAACTGAATCCAGGTAGAGATTAAATTCAGAGTGCTGTAAGGAAACATGTGGAATCAAACAATGGTTCCTACTTTCCAACATGAACTGATGCACGTGTGTTTGAACCAGACAAACATATGGCACCTCAAATTTCGGCACTGAACGTACTTCTTTAAGTTTAGAAAATCTATCATGGATGGGATTATTTTAGTCTGCTCTAAAGAGGAGAGGGACCACCCGGCTTGTTATCAGCTCACTGATAATATGGGTATCATAAGAGTCCTTGGCATGGGTAGCTTACACATCTGTGAAGGCTCCATTAATGCTGAACAACATATACAGGTTCAGGAGCAACATATGCTGCCATCCAGACCATGACGTCTTCCAGAAGACCTTACAGATTTCAGCAAAACCACATTCTGCATGTATTACAACAGCATGGCTCTGTAGAAGAAGAGTCCAGGTGCTGAACTGTCCTGCCTACAGTCCTGACTCGTCCCCCAATAATACAACAAAGGAGACGCTGAACTGTGGAGCAGATGAAATCCTCCATCAGGCAAGAATGGAAAACCGGTCTCCTTGGTTCACAAACGTTTGCAGAGAGTTGTAAAAAGAAGAGGTGATGCAACACGATGGTAAACATGTCCCAACTGTCCTGAAACATGTTGCTGGCATCAAAACGATCACATCTTTCAGTTTCATCCTTTTATATGTTGTCTCTGCTTTGTTTTCATCAACATGTTACACAGTATCCCATCTGTTTGGAACCGTGGTCGTATTAAGTTGAATATTTGGGGTAACAGCGTGTTGCACAGAGTCCAATTTGGTGACATTAATGATGACGACGTTGCCATTTCATCATTTATGACACATTCTTGTGATTAAAACCTTCAATCTGGACTCTAGTGAGCTGACAGAGTCATGCTTTTCCAAGATCCAATGCCTCTACGTTGGGGAAAGAAAAGGGGAGGTATTAATGCTGTTTACTGCACAGACTGATATAAACAAGTGTTTTAAAGAGCTGGTGTTGGAGCTTATAAATGGTTTTGTAATGGTTGGTCTTTAGTGGATGGGTTGTTCTCTCAGTAAAACCTGCAGGCACTCCTGACCATAGTGTCTGTGTGTAATAAAGACGTGAAGTATTGATTTCAGATCAGTCACCATGACACGACTGATGGACCAATGGTCCAGTCACAGGGTGGTTTAACTGGCAGTAATGTCCCTTATTGGTTTGTAAAAGGTCCCAGAGGAGGCGTGAACTGGTCGGTTGTTGGTCTCGTGGGGACCCGGTGGATAACGTTCAAATGAAGCATCAGATTAAAGACTGCTGCATGTCAGGATCAGGGTCTCTACAGTGAAGGTGAAAGTCCTCTCCACACTTATGACCCTTTGGCCTGCTTTAATGGCAAATCTAAATTCCAGCTCACAGAGAAGTTGCTCTTGTGATTGTCAGCTGATTGATATTTGCAGAGCTAGGTAGGTCTTGTTCCATCCTGAAGAGGCTTATTATCTGGCTGTCAACTAAAGACTTGGACAAACTGGCATTAAATATTGATTCAAAGATGATTTTATTGATCTACTAAAGAGCGTCACAGAAGAACACACCGGCTGTGGAGAGATTATTCAGCAGCTGACAGACTTTTAGAGCACAAGTTTCCCAAAAAGAATAGTTTCATAACAAAACATTCCTCCTGAAACTATCACATATTGAATAACTGACACTCATACACTGTTATTACTTTCAATCATACCTTTAAAACGTGGCGATCCTCTGTGAAGTGAATGTCACATCAGTGGGAGGAGAACAGCAGCTAATATTTGTGAGCACCCTGAGCGTACTGCAGCTAAACGATGGTTATGAGAATTCATTAGATTTTTATGTGAGCTTGGCAACAGTCCTGTGATAACAAGGTCAAATTAAATCATAGAGCAGCCTTTTAATTCTCACTGTGAGAGTTGTTATTAAACTTTTCTTTTTTTTTTTTTTTTCCAAAGTGAAAAACCTTTGAATGCCCTCTACAATGTCAAAGAGCTCTCTAATCGCCACCGGCTACGGCACGTAGGCAACTCTCTGGTGTAACACTGCTTCAATGTGTCCCTCTACCTATCCCACTCTGAGGCACACACACACACTCACACTCACACACACAGAAAGAGAGAGAAACAGACTCTCATCCAGACACACAGTGGAGTGGTTTGACTGCTCTTTGTTGGATGTGTTGAGGGGATCTAATCAGATGAGGCCTTGACGGAAAGTTTATTTTAAAAGTGGTCAAGTTCGTGACGTTGGACGAGGTGAACAGGACTTCTGCAGGAATATTGATGTTTACATTTCTAGCCACACCAATTTAGTCTGAGGCCATGGTTCTCTGCCGGAAAACGGTGGATTGCTCTCTCTCGGTGGGGAGTGAGACTTTGCTCCAAGTGGGGGAGCTTAAGTATCTCGGGGTCTTGTTCACGAGTGGGGGTAAAATGGAGCGTGAGATCCACAGGCGGATTGGTGCGGCGTCGGCAGTGATGCGGACGTTGTATCGGACCATAGTGGTGAAGAGGGAGCTGAGCCGGAAGGTAAAGCTTTCGATTTACCAGTCGGTCTACGTTCCAACCCTCACCTATGGTCATGAGCTGTGGGTCATGACCGAAAGGATAAGATCGCGGATACAAGCGGCTGAAATGAGTTTCCTGCAAAGGGTGTCTGGGCTCGGCCTTAGAGAGAGGGTCAGGAGCTCGGACATCCGGAGGGAGCTCGGAGTAGAGCCGCTGCTCCTCCGCGTCGAAAGGAGTCAGCTGAGGTGGTTCGGGCATCTGATAAGGATGCCTCCCGGACGCCTCCCTTTAGAGGTGTTCCGGGCACGTCCAACTGGGAGAAGGCCCCGGGGTAGACCCAGAACGCGGTGGAGGGATTATATCTCCCGCCTGGTCTGGGAACGCCTCGGGATTCCCCAGGAGGAGCTGGAAAGTGTCGCCGGGGAGAGGGATGTCTGGGTCAATTTGCTTGGACTGCTACCCCCGCGACCCGACCCCGGATAAGCGGAAGAAAATGGATGGATGGATGGATGGATTTCTAGCCACACCAATTTAGCATGCTAATGGAAACTTGTGTTTTTGCCTCAATGTCAACAAGCAGGAATAAAATGTGCTAAATCTATTTCCTACAGATTAATTTGATAGGATATGTGAGATCTAGTCATCTCTGGCGTTGCCCTTGCTATCCAGAGTTAATAACTGTTGTCAAGAGGTTTTAACCAATCAGGATCGAGCATTAAACACAGCTGGTTGATTAGTTAAAAAGCCAGTTAATGATACCGGAGAGATTAGTTACAGCCAGAACTCAAGCTGCAGCGTTCTGGACCAGCTGGAGAGTTTTCAGAGGGCAGCCTGATAAAAGGGATTTACAATATTGTAAAACTTCCAATAAAAGCCTGCCCCAATTAAAGGCAGGGGCCGGTTGTGGCTGTACATAATGTCTCAATTAGATGCATGTTTACATTCACTGTTTTTCAATCAGTCTGTGCGACAAAGTGTCTCTCATTTATCCTGACACAGGCGCCACACGTAATTTACAGATCACCAAAGTGGCACAGAGAGTCAAGGTCGTGCAACAAAAAGCAGCAGAGAGGAAACACTGCTGCTACTTAACTTTTACTGTGATGCAGCCGAGGACAGGGGATCCCAAAGTTTTCAGCCAGCGACCCCTAAAATGTAGGTGCCATAGACTCGCAACCCCAAACTGTCCCTCGAAGTGATTCATTGTTTCACTTCATTTAGCTGGGCTGAAGAAATGTATTCCTGTGCTGCTGTGAGTTAACCTGCTGCTACTGATGCTTCTGTTAATTAATTGCAAATTAACCCAAGCCATAATCTTGCAACAAAAGGTGCATTTTTAATATAATGGGTAAAATCTGCAATTTTTCGATTACTGAAACCAGAAATAAATTCTGGAAGACATCACGCGACGCCCCCATTACTGTCTCCTGACCCACACTTTGGGAACCACAGGCCTAGGAGATAACAAAGGCATGGACTTGTTTTTCTGCATCATTTTGAGACATGTTGTGTCCCATCTTTGTGATAATGCAGACGTGAAAAAAGGCTGTAGTTGAAATGTGTTGACTGTGGGAGTTGAAGGATAAAAAATAGGACTCCCAAATTTCTAAAAGTGGTGCTGGATGCCAGACTGATTCCATCTAAGGCAGTTATATTAAAACATCTCTCTGAGGTGTTTGGGGACTTACTTAAGACTATTGCTTTAATTCTTTTTCTAATCTAACATATAAAACATGTTTGCATAAGCTATATCTTATATCCTTATGTTTATGGAGAGAATATTGTGTCTTTAATATGCAATCAAAAATAATGGATTTGAGAACAAAAAACAATTTTGCAAACAAAATTATGATTTGAAAAATATGAAATAATGCTATGAATAAAGGAAATATATTTGTGATTAAAAATGTATCTTTATAAATCCACTCTTTTTTTGTTACAAACAAAATTATTATTCTCACGAACCACAGATTCGTTTGCGTTTCTACATAACTGTCATGGGCGGGACCTCCCCTGAGAGATGCAAGAAGCCTCCTGATTGGTCAGTCTCACTCAGAGAGACGGTGTGACAACTTCCGCCCCAACAAGTTGTTGCCGCGAAGGGAGACATATCAACATGGAGAAACAGGTACGTTTTGCGTAACATACCTGTCTATTTTCTGTCTTATTGGTGCTATTAAGGTTACACTTGTCGTTCGTTCTTCCAGTGTTTTTTTCCCCGAACCGTTTTAGACGGCGGTATCAGACATTAACACCTAACACGCTGTGTGCTCGTCATTAGTGACTGACTTTATTACCGCCCGGATTTAGTGACAGTTATCCTAATTTCATAGTTATCGGCCTGTTTATAAATAAATAAACAAACTTTTTCATTAGATATACTATCAGAACAAATCAGGAGGCGTGTGTGTGGATTGTTGAGGGGTCATTCCTCCTTTAAGTTAAGTAAAAAGAAACTAAAAGCATGAAAGGGGCCATATTTTCACTGATCTTCAACCCTTAGGGTTTGATCATGTTTTATTTATCACTGTCGCTGGTACCAGAAAGCAGCATCAGGAAGCAGTTTACTGAGGTAACTGTTATTATGACTGTTTTAGTTATAAACAGGCCGATAACTATGAAATTAGGATAACTGTCACTAAAGCCGGGCGGTAATAAAGTCAGTCACTAATGACGAGCACACAGCGTGTTAGGTGTTAATGTCTGATACCGCCGTCTAAAACGGTTAGGGGAAAAAAACACTGGAAGAACGAACGACAAGTGTAACCTTAATAGCACCAATAAGACAGAAAATAGACAGGTATGTTACGCAACACGTACCTGTTTCTCCATGTTGATATGTCTCCCTTCGCGGCAACAACTTGTTGGGGCGGAAGTTATGTAGAAACGCAAATGCAAAAACTGGAAACGCAAACGAATCTGTGGTTCGTGAGAATAATAATTTTGTTTGTAACAAAAAAAGAGTGGATTTATAAAGATACATTTTTAATCACAAATATATTTCCTTTATTCATAGCATTATTTCATATTTTTCAAATCATAATTTTATTTGCAAAATTGTGTTTTGCTCTCAAATCCATTATTTTTGATTGCATATTAAAGACACAATATTCTCTCCATATATGTTAAGATATCAGATTCACTCTTGTGTCTTCTCTTAATGCAATGTGCAGATATATTTCTGCATCAAGGAAAATACCTGCACCCTCTGCATGAGCAGTATTGTATTATTGTGTGTTGCTGGTGTATTGTGGTGCAATGCATGACTAAGACGTTTCCTCACTTGCAAGCCAGCGGATTGATTGGCAGCACTGTATTCCCAGGATACACCCCGAGGTGACACCTAAATGTTGAATAATGCATCCTGTCAGCCTCCTCCAAACAATGCGTCTCCAAAAAGCTTCTCTTTTTAAGGAATGCTGTGTATCAAGAGTTTACTCTGCCATCGACACCCATACCTTTTTATAGACATGCACACATTACATTACTGTTGATTTAGCTCAGTCCCAAGGTGACAACAGCAATTTCTCTTTATATTTAGGTAACAATGTTTGCTGTCAGCTGGGGATTTACAGGGTTTAGTTTCTGCATCAAAAGAAATATTCCCAGAATGATGTAACTCACGCGCGTTCTGTCAGTCATCACAGTCCTACGAAAGCCTTTACAGCTCAGAGGATCGCTGTTGCTGTTTGATTTCAGCAGTTGACAAAGTCTCAAGTGTAGAATGCAAAAACTTAATAGAAATTCAAACATGATAAAAACAAAGCGATGCAGGAAGTACAGCTCTCTGTGCGCTGTGATGGATTTCTGTCACTGTCAGCCTGGTGGTTTAACAGAATCCTGTAACACGAGTAGTTTTTGGTTTCTGTCGCATTTTGACGTTCAATCAAAACTTTGATCTCTTGGAAGACAAACGTGGGAAGGAGATGGAAGTCTTTCCTGTGATAAAACAGAGGTTCTTCTAATTGGCACCAAATTCACCCTTTCAAAAACAAACAACCTCTCCATCCTCATTGACAACACCTCAGTCTCCCCCTCCCCCCATGTTAAGAGTCTGGTTGTCATCCTCGACAGCACACTGTCATTCCAGTCCAACATCACTAATGGCACTTGGGGTGCATCTCAAAGCTCTAAACTGCAGTCTCCTCGCTCCTTGCTCCTCGGCAGAACCGGAAGTACTTACTGACGCGCCATTTTAACTTGCGTCCCAAAGCTCTAAACGCTGCTGGAGGAGAGAGGAGAGAGGAGTGAGGAGACTGATCCGAGGAGGGATAATCGAGGAAACACGAGAGCAGACTTTGCGGAAGTCTTTTCTCTGACAGACACGCCCCCTTATCGAATATCACTCACCGATTGGACGCTGCAGCGGCTCGGACTTAACCGAAACTTAACATCAGCTGAGTTTAATAACAGAGAAAAAACTGACCTTAAAACAGTCTCTAAGGGTGCCCTGAAACAGATCATAAACATCCGTCGGTTTCTAAACAGTCTGTTTGTGATGAGCTGAGATTGAAAAGTGTTTGACATGAATTTTAAAACAATATACTGATCGCAAAATCATAAATTCAATATAACAGAGGATGGATGTTATATCTGATTGTTTTTGTCAGATTCACTGTCTAATAAAATAGAGTAATAGAGTCTAACATCATTGATAGAATATATATCAATGATCAGTTATTCCTCCTGTTAGTTTCCCCATTTGTTCTCTTTTTCTTCATGAAGAGAATTAAAGTCTGACAGTAAAGTTTGTCTGTTAGTAAAAACACTTCTTATATTTCCTGTCAGGTTAATAAAGTTTCATACGAGGCTGATCATTAATGAGCACAGGGTTTGAAAAGAGTTGCATGGTTTCTATTTTCCCTTAAAGTAATAAATAATTTAATAATGAGACATTTTACTGGTGAATCGATACGTGACGCTTCAGGACAGAATAAACAGAGAGCTGATTCTCTTCATGTGCAAGTGTGTGTTAAACAGGTAAACACAGAGACAGAGCTCTGTTACTGTTTATATTGATCAGAGTTATTACAGTGAACATGTGTGCAGACACAAACAGCTGTTAAAGCCGTCATCACAAACCGACGTCGCTTCACGTGACGCTCCGGAGGAGAGGACGTCTCATTTCTCTAAATACAAATCTCCTCTCTCCTCTGGTTTCATTTCCTCGCATCTCTGGTGGGCGGGACTAAGACGCGAGGAAGAGGCGCGAGGATGGACGTTTAGAGCTTTGAGACGCACCCTTGGTCAGCATACTTCCACCTCCGAAACATCTCTGGCCTGCGTCCGTCTCTCTCCCCCAACAGTACCACCATTTCTGTTCACACCCTGGTCACCTCCTGCCTAGATTACTGCAACTCCCTTCTTTTTGATTTACCAGACAAATCCTTCTATAAACTGCCCACATCCTTTCTCCAGAACCCCGTCCAGCAGCCACATCACACCTGTCCTGCAGCAACTCCACTGGCTTCCCATCAAATACTGCATCATCTTTAAGATTCTGTTCCTCACCTACAAGGCCATCAACAACCGAGCTCCTCAGGACCTCATTGAGCTCCTCCATACTAAAATACTCGTCTGTAGTCTCAGGTCCTCCTCTTCCACTCAACTCACCCTCCCACCTGCTCGCTTGACCACCATGGGGTCGAGAGCCTTCAGCCGCTTGGCCCCCCGCCTCTGGAACTCTCCCCCAGGACTTACAAAAGTCCACCTCTCCCACCACCTTCAAATCCCGCCTCAAAACTCACCTTTTCCACCAAGACTACTCGCTTCAATTTGTCTTTATGGGACTGGAATGACTTCACTTTCACTTGTCTATTATTGCATTGTTATTCTGTTGTATTTATATATTTATGAGTGTTGTTTTTTACTGTTGGTATGTTGTGACCTTGAGTGTCCAGAAAGGTGCCTATAAACAAAATGTATTATTATTATGATCACCTTGGTGGTGTTTGGAAGCATAGTTAAGCTTGACAACCCTGTGGTAATGAAACTCAGGATTTGCAGAGAGGTTAAAGATCCAGTTTTTAGAAATGGGAATATCTAGTGATATCTAGCAGGAAGATTCTCCTCCGAAACGCTGCATTGCTCACTTCTCCTGTCGGTGAAGCTCCCCAGGTGACGGTGGCCTTCAAGGGCAAGAAGTTCCTGTGATGCATGATAAGTTTGATCCTCCATTTCTCAAGTTTTTTACCATTAAAAATTTCCATCATTACAAATCCTGCTTCTTCTAGAATCATGGCAGAGCAAGATAGCGGCCTCTGTGGAAGTTTTTTGAACATTATATTCCATGCCACACTCTGCACCTTTAAAGGCAGAAGATCAACCAGAAGCCACATTTACCTTCACTACCACACTCACAATTAAATCCAGAACAGTGAGATGAATTTTGGCACCACTCAGGCCCTCCCTCCTTCCTCCTCCCCTCTGAGTCAGATAAAAGTGTCAGCCAGCGGCTTAAATTATTAATAGCCATGCTCTGATCCCAGCTAAAAGGTTTCGGTCTAATGAGGCTAATTTGTTTTCCCTCCTTGACACAATCAGAAACATTCATTGTGTTGTGATGATTGCCATACAGCCTGGTATCAGAAATTACAGCTTCGGTGTGATAGCTGACCAAACAGCTTCTTTTATGGCGAGGACCGGCCTGTAGTCAAACCTTTACTGCAGCCTGAATGGCCTCATTAACCTTGGCCTGCCCAGACACTCCATATTAACAAGGAGATTTAATGAACTGTCAAACTCTGCCATATATGAGACGTCTCAGAGTGTGTGTCAGAGAAATGTGTGTGTCAGGTTCATTAACAAGGTTGTTGAATAAGTAAGAAGGTGTACGGCGGAATATCGATGAGGCGGTACTTCAAGAGTCCTCACGGTGGCACTAATGACATCAACATGGGTAACATGGACAGACGTTATGGTAGGACAGCGGGGTAACAAGGAGCGATGAGATGTACTTGTCATTTTTAAAACAAAAAGAAGGAGAAAAGAAAAAGTTTTATACAGAGAGGAGAGAAAAGGTGGAGGATGAGCTCCAGTCTGCAGAGAGAGTAAGACTGTCACACACCGGACGATTTGGCACCATTTAGGCTCAATTCACCACCACATATGATCGTGGGGCTTATTATAACCAATTATTTTCAAGTGTGTGGCGCCAATTTGACTACTTTACTGCTCCCAACCTGGGACCGATATCGTCAATCCCAGGTTTGACTGCCTTTGACGAAATACCTGCAATAACCAATGAGAGGAGCAGACTGGGAATCATCACCAACCAGGTGTTGCATACTTTTCCAGCTCACAAGTGACTAAGACACAACTGGACCCTGCGCCAAGTGATGCTATTGACAAATAAGTTCAACTTGTGGAGTTATTCATCTCTAATCTTTACCTCATTATTGCTGAAGCTGCAAAACACAAACCAGGACAACAAGCTGACGATCTCATCCTCTGGAGTCACAATTGATCAAGGAAGTGTCTGTGGGAATGCCACTGTGAAATCATCTAGTGAGTGTGTTAAGAGGATTGTGATATTAAAAATCACCTGTCATCTAAAGCCACCATTGATGAGGAGGAACACCACCGTCTTAGCCGTGCCAGCGGGGCATACTCAAGACTGAGAAAAAGGGTCTTTGAGGGCCGCGACCTCCAGCCAAAGACCAAAATCCAGGTCTACAAAGCGGTACTGCTCCCCACTCTCCTGTATGGATCAGAAGCCTGGACCACATACAGCAGGCACTTGAGAGCACTTGAGGCCTTCCATCAGAGGTACCTCCGGCGAATCCTCAGGATAACCTGGGAGGATCGACGGACCAACACCAGCGTCCTGGAGGAGGCTGGCACCTCCACCATCACTGATGGACTGGCCACGTGATTCGGACGCCTGACTCTCGCCTTCCCAAACAAGTCCTCTACTCACAGCTTGTTCAAGGAAAGGGTTCCCCAGGAGGCCAAAAGAAAAGGTACAAAGGTAACATCAAGGCAAACCTCAAGAAGTGTCACATAGGCTTTAAGACCTGGGAGGTCACAGCATCCAACGGGGGAGCCTGGAGACAACATGTCTGAGATGGAGCTGCGCAGTATAATGCCGATCTCCACAGTGCAGAAGAAGACAAGCGCAGACGCAGAAAGGAGATCGCTTCCACCAAGGAGGTCTCACCCAAACCCACAATCGCCACTGCCCCAAAATATGCGGGTCCAGGATCGGCCTCTTCTCCCACCTGAAGACCCACAAGGACCAAGAAGGAGGACAGACATACTCGACCCCGAGTGTCCGCCGATGATGATGATGATGATTTTATTGACACGAGTGGGAAATGAATTTGTACACCCTACTTACTGCCATGCAGGAGACTCACAGGTGTGCTCATATGGCAGAAGTTTGACTGAAGACTACAGAGGGATGGAAGCTGACTGAAAGAGACCAGACTGTAGATATTGACATTACTTTGAATATCACTGTAGCAGTTACATGTTCACTCATTCAGTCAAAACAAGTTTTCTGTGTTACATTGTGTGATCATCTTTTCAATATATGAAATATTGCAGAATCACTGAATCATGATACTGTGGGCCACGTGTCCTCTATATCTTATTTTGATTTCCACCCTCGTTCCTGGAGTGTGTTTATGATGAACCAGAATATTACACTCCATCAGAGAGAAGAAAACAGGATGAAAACACGTCATCTCCTCAGCATCATCTCATCCTCTTCTTCTCTCCTCCACTCCTGTCTATCCCCTGTTTCTACTTTTTGCTTTCATCTGTGTTCACACCATCTTGCTTGTCAGCTCTTTTTCTTTGTTTTTCCCTCCCAGTCTAATCATCCTGTTCTCCTCCTTCTCCCCAATACATCTCCTTTGTTCTCATTCTGTCTCTTTAAAAGCAGCACAGCGGAGAAATGCTGCAAAAACAAATTATTTCTCTCAATAAATAATCTAAAATAATGTTTTCTACCAATCCAAGTTCATCCACTTAAAGTTAGAACAAATTCAAATAAAGAAGACATCAACAGATCTTTGAATGCTTGCAGAAATCCTCATAATCGGGCACCGTAGAGTCATTTTCAGTTTGATTGGATGTTACGGAGCCAGAGCATGATTTGGTGTGGACTGCTATGATAGCTGCTGTGAGAGGATGTTTCCAGGGGATTGTGCAAAACAGGAGAGACAAAAGGTTGCAAGGAGAGGATTTTAAAAACAGCAGAAGCTTAAGAAAAGACAGAAGCCACTTGAAGCTCTCACACTGACTGTTAGAACTATCTGTGGTGGAACAACTGGAGAGACGGGGTGTATATCTGCAGGGTCTGCAGGGGGGTGGACTTGATGGGGAGCAGGTGTGGTTAAGCAGCAGCAGGTGTAGACAATATGCAGCAATCAGGAAGATCAGAGTGTCACAATAACACACACACACACTGATGTGCGCAAACACAGAGTATACAAAGACAAATAGGGGAGCACAAGAGTCACATTTTACCCAGAAATGCCATTTATAAGCTGTAATGTCTGAGGTTTTTATGTTCATAATCTTCAGGCCCATACATCTAAATTACATGACATGTTCTCCATGCATTTTAATTTGGAGTGACAGCTGATTTACTTCCACTTAAGTAAATCAAAAGTCCCTGCTTGGTGAAGGTAAGAGTGTCAGAGAAGCCAGAGAGGAATCCAACAAGGACACAACAAACACGCCATTTTCACAAAGTTTGCAGAAGTGCTTCAAAACATTTCACATTCAGAGACACGAAGCATCCAGAATCAGCCGCAGCAAACTGCAGAGGTTTGCACATGTCCACTCTCTGATGGTATCAGAGTGAGCACCACACAGCAGCTTCAGTCATGTGTAAACATCAGCACCACAGGAATTAGATTTAAATGGAAATTCAGAGCTGTGAAGTGTCCCTGTGTGCACTGTTGAGCCTTATACACATGAGACTCGTATAACCAGGGGACCTCGTGTCATTTAGAACCCCCCTCCTCTCCCCTCCCACGCCTGCATGTTACATGGAGCACATTTGCAACAGAAAAGGAAAGTCTGTAATTTATTCTAATTACTGATGTTAGCCTCAAGATACGATGTCAAGGCTCTGCAAGTCTTTCTCCTCCTCACTGTAAGACAGAACTGCTGAGCCTGTTGATGCAAATATTCATTTTGGTTCAAGAGGTTTTTTAAAAATGCTGTCATCATTTTATTTTCTTACTGTCCCCACAACATCTATAATCCTTCTTGGGATTAACAACATTTAAAAAACCTGCATAAAAATAAATAAACAAACACTTCCCCAAATTACAGATATGGCTTTTTGCACAGGACCAAAAAACTGCTGAGTAATTTGGAAAGGAAGTTTTACTTCCAGAAGTTTTAACATGCAATGTTTGTAAGATATGAGGACTTCTTCAGATAATCCTGTAAAGCCTGAACCAGCAAATAATTGCCAGAAAATTTGAATTATTTAAAAATGGATTTTGTTTGCTTGTGTGTTTGTTTATTTTGGTTTGTTTTGTATATTCTACTTCTTAACTTGTTTTTGGTACTTTCATTCCTTTTATTATTATTATTTTTTTGTTTGTTTATTTATTAATTTATCCGTTTTTTTTTCTTGTACGATTATATTTTTATTTCCATGTGTGTATGTACATGTATGTATGTATGTATGTATGTATGTATGTATGTATGTATGTATCTATGTATATATGTATGTATTTGTATGTATATGTATGTATGTATGTATGTATGTATGTATGTATGTATGTATGTATGTATCTATGTATGTATGTATGTATTTATTTGTATGTATATGTATGTATGTATGTATGTATGTATGTATTTGTATGTATATGTATGTATGTATGTATGTATGTATGTATGTATGTACGTACGTATGTGTTTGTATGTATATGTATGTATGTATGTATGTATGTATGTATGTACGTACGTATGTGTTTGTATGTATATGTATGTATGTATGTATGTATGTATGTATGTACGTATGTATGTATGTATTTGTATGTATATGTATGTATGTATGTATGTATGTATGTATGTATGTACGTACGTATGTGTTTGTATGTATATGTATGTATGTATGTATGTATGTATGTATGTATGTATGTACGTATGTATGTATTTGTATGTATATGTATGTATGTATGTATGTATGTATGTATGTATGTATGTATGTATGTACGTACGTATGTGTTTGTATGTATATGTATGTATGTATGTATTTGTATGTATATGTATGTATGTATGTATGTATGTATGTATGTACGTACGTATGTGTTTGTATGTATATGTATGTATGTATGTATTTGTATGTATATGTATGTATGTATGTATGTATGTATGTATGTATGTATGTATGTATATGGGTGTATCTGGATATATATGGATGTATTTTTGTTTTTTTTGTTTTTTTTTCTATACTTATTGCTCTTTTATCTTTTTTAATTATTATTATTTTTTGATATTCACCTACTCATCGTATTGTAATTTCACTATTCTTTATTTTCCTGTTTGAGTACTTGTCAATCTTTTATTTTAAGTTACTATCACATATTAGCTTTTTTTTTAAAAAATTTATTCATTTACTTAATATGTTTCTTATACAAAAACGTCACTTTCTTGAATTGTTTGCACTGATCTTTTTTTTGTAATGTGTCAAAATCTAAATAAAAAGATCTTTGAAAAAATAAAAAATAAAAATGGAGTGTTTATCGGACAAAAAAGAAATTAAATAGCAATTTTCAGATCCAAGTTTGAATTTGTGTCATGTGTGATACATCAGGCATTTTGGTTTAAATGTATTGCACAAAGTTTCTTATTTTTTAAACAAACTAAAACATATAAAAACAACATTTTTAGCCTATTAAACTTTGAGTTTCCTTTAAAGTAATTTTAAACATAGAAATTATTTTTTTTCATATTCCACGACAGCGTCATACATATTTTGTATCTACACAACAAAGAAACCTACTTATTGTGTATTTCTTCTCTGAATTGTTCAAATTTTAGTGGAAATCAATGAGCAAAAGATAATTATTTACTAGGGAGTCATTGTAACATTCAGGTAATCATCATGATACAGCAGGTTGCATATATAAAAATACAATATATGTTGTGAATATCTCAATTTCTCTCTAAATATACCAAATTATGTCATTTAAATGTTTTCTTAAATAATAAAAAGGCTGTATGTTGCTTTATGGAATAATGTATGAAATTTAATAAAGTTATGACTGACAGATCTCCAAATACATGCTGTATCTATTTTGATACACACATTTTCAACACAGTTTGACTATGAATTAAGTAATGAAACATTAATTAGTTTTACATTGCATCAATCCAGTAACTATTCCTCTTGATGAAAAGTTTTTTTCATCCAAACTTTTTAAAAACCGGTAAAAATATCCCTGAAAAACTTTGAATGGGTCTCTGATCCACAGCTGACATGTTGGATGTCTCCAGTGATGTCCTTCTGGTGCATGAATTACTCACACCTGGTGGATTATCCGTGCACTGCATGTATCTGATTGTAAACATCAGGTTTTTTCTGTAAAAGTATATCACACTGATGATGTAGAGGTCTCAAAAACTCATGTATCAAATATGATACTTCATGCACATCACTTGAGTTTGTCAGGTAATGACAGTCCTGGATAAATTGGACTTTTGTTGCAGCATAGTGTGTGCTTGGCGTTCTTTGCAGAGTTACACCTGCATTAAGTGCATTCAGACACCCTGACCAGGAGTATATCCTCTGTACTGACTCTGTCTGTGAGCTCACTTCTTCTACTTCTACTGAATTCCCCCTCAGGGATCAATAAAGTATTATCTCATCTTCTTGTCTCAGCTGTGCAGAGGCTCCATCTTGGTTACCTTTTTCTTTCAAAGCCTAAAGTGTCAAGCTGCCTTCTCCTGTCCTCCGTGCTAATGAGCGTCACTCTTGGTTCAGCTGCTACACCTTCCATTGTAAACACACAGAGTTTGGGCTGTGTCTCTAAACAGAAACAACAGCAGGTGTATTTTTGTGGAGTGTGGTGTTATTTCGCAGGGTTTGGCTCATGCTGCAGATCATGCACAGAGCCAGCTCTTTAAACTGAGAGCAACGAGTGGCAACTGGTTTTTGGACTTCCTCCAACTCTGGAAACAGAGAGCACATGCACTAATAACATCCTGCTGCATATTTCAGTCCTGTCTACCTGCTGGCTAGAAGACCGGCCACAGGCACATCCCAGTGAGAGGAGGTATGCTGTTACATAGAACAACCTGAGCTGGATAACACTCAATGTTATCTCATTCACTCTTCCCTCTGCTCTGAATGTGCTGGTGCTCTGACTTGGTGGAGTATGCCCAGGTATTCTCTGCAAAATGACAACTTATTAGGCCTGAAAATAATCATGCATTTGTTGACTCAATGTGGACAAGCTACTTCAACTACAAGTCACTTCCTCTTCTATTAATGCATCAAGACTTATCTCCCTTCATCCCACCACCCCGCCCATCCAACAGTGAAGACCTCACCCTGTGAGGGACATATGTGACAGAAACTCTGGGACATTTTGGGGATGCAACATGTCAGAAAGAGTGCACAAGAGCATGCAGAGAGACTGAAGAGTCAGTTAGAGATACAGCTGATGACACTCAGGTGAGAGGAATGAGAGCGTTGATGAGCTGATTGGTTGCAGGTGTGCAGAAGAGCAGCAAGAAAGACACCTGTCGTCACTTTGCCTGCAATAGTGAACTAATTTGCACAGGATGCACATAAGTTTAAGACACAGAAGTTAAAGAAGACAATGTAAAATCCAAGGAAACGCCTCATTGGAGAAAGAAAATGGTTTTAGTGTGACAGCTGCCACCTGATGCTCCCTCTTCCTGTTTTCTGTTTCTTCTTATTTTTCATGAAAGATTAAATCACGCCAGCATCAATGGGAGATAAGGGTAGCCTGCCTGAGTTCACAGACTCACTTCCTTGTCAAGCATTATCCCACTTTACTTATCTAATTACTTTTTATTTGCTGAAGTAACAAAAGGTGTCAATAAAAAACTAATGCAGTATTATTTCAGAGTGGAGTTCTGCAGACACGCCTCATGCAGATCAGATAAATGTTCCTTTTGTCTTTAGGAACGTGTGCATTGAAATCCAGCTAAGTGTCTCTTCCTTCATTGCAGCCTCATAAATTACTTTGCAGAGGTTGGTCGGTCACCATTCTCTTAGTTTAACCAGCTCATTAATGAACCTGTCAAACACACGTCAGTGGTAATGCCCTTGGAGGAGCGGTGTCCCGTATCCAGAACCTTCAACCCCATGTGACAGTATAATCCTCGTCTGCTCAGAAACAGAGTTTTTTTAAAGCAGCTAATCCAGATGAATATCCCCTGAAGGAAGGCTGAACAGTTTGATTACATTCCTAAGAGCCGGTGGGAAGACCGACGCACAAAAGGAATGACAGCGTAGACTCTGCTTTGTGTGCTCGTTGTGTTTCACCTCAAAGCTGACTGAGGAGACTGAGAGGAATCTAGGGTTTAGTAAAACCTAACCACAGGACGGCTGATCCATGCTCGAGTCAGAGTGAGAGTTACGGGCAAATTCCACCAGATCCGTGTCCAGTCTGTCTCTGATTCATCACGGCACCGGATCTGTTAGGTTTCTATTCTAGTCAATGTGTTAACTTCCACTGGAGCCGCTCCGTTGCGTTCCGGCTGAGTCTCTGATCTAGCAGGTCCCAGCCCTCCAGATCAGAGATGTAAGACTTCTATTGTTCCCGGATGCCGAGCAGAGCAGATGGAGCGGGACAGGAAGTCAGGTTTCACCAAAACAAAATGAAAACATCCGGTTAATTTTCAGAATAAAACACTCTGTGTTATCACCAGATCGTATTTCACTTAACTACAACAACAAACCAAAGTCATGATGAGCGGAGCCAGACCTGGAGTCAACAGGTCAGAGGTTTTCAGAGGACCAGAAAGACAACATGGATGAGGAGAGGAGGAGGAGGAGAATCCTTGATTGACATGACTCCAGCTGTCCGGCGCTCCAGCTCTGCGCTGCGTTCTGAAAACACAACCTGTGGTTGTTGTAGACGAGAGAGCACAGAGCCGGACCGGACAGTTGATCGGACAAAACAGATACGGATCTGGTGAAAGTCCTGTGTTATTATGGACTACAGTTTTGTGCAAGAAGCATATCGACCCTGATCGGCTGTAAGAAGCTTGAGATAGCCTTTACTTTCTGTTCCTTCCTCCTAAATGTCAGATTCACTGACCGTCTATCTTCCATGTTCAAAGAGCATTTCAGCATCTCCTTCATTCTCCTCCAACAAGCCTCACATTACCAACAAACTTAGCTAGCACTCTGTCTCAGTATGCAGCATTAACATGCATCCTGGGTGATTGTATCGCAAGTGGATTTAAAGCTTAGCAGACAGTAGAGCTGCTGGTAGCTCATGATGAGAGGAGCCAGGCCTGGAGTCAACAGGTCAGAGGTTTTCAGAGGACCAGAAAGACAACATGGATGAGGAGAGGAGGAGGAGGAGGAGGAGGATCCTTGATTCAGTGATTACTGTGGGGAAACCTCGGTCACATGACTCCAGCTGTCAGGCGGTCCTGCGCCGGCTTGGAGACGAACCGGACACAGATCTGGTGGAAGTCCCGTGTCAGGGAGGCAGAGACAGACTTTCTGTGGCTATTCATTTTAGAAAATATACATGTTCTTCCTTTAAACCAACTGAGTAAATGCAATAATGTGAGATCGAGAATTTTAAGCAATTTAAGCTCAAACTTGACCTGAAAACAAATCATCTATAAAATGCAACCTTTTTTGTTTTCCTCAAAAACTAGAAGTACAATTATAAACGGGCACAAACAAACATTTCCAAATGAGCATTAATATGCAGCTATGTTCAGATTTGATTTGATGGACTAATTCCTCGCTCCAAGTTCTCCTCGTGATTTAAATGCAAAGAGCGTCCAAATTATCCTTCACACAACGACTGTGGTGTCACATTTACGCTCCTCATTCCGCTCAGACAGGCTGCACATGGCTGCTTGTTTGGGGTGAATAATCCTTACATGTGCTTCATGAGTGGTGAACATTTTAATAGCTTTGCTTGCAGCAGTGAGAGTTCTCTTTGAGGGAATGAAGCAGATGCAACAGCTGGAGTCAGTTATGCTGTTTCTGATTTTGACAAACAACCAAATCATCTACCTGACACTGGGTTATCAAGGTTAATCTTAAAACTATCAGACATGAGGATGAGCTGCACAGTGGACAAATATTACTTGCTGATTTTTTTTTCTTCAAGTTTAAAAGGAAAAATATCATGCAAATAAATTCAGTGTAACAGTAATGCTAATTATGCAAATGACCGACCAGGCTGCCTGAAACCATAATTTGCAAATGCATGTTTGTTGACACACTTATTCCAAAACACTTGGTTGTTTCAGAGTAAAATACATAAGTCATTTGTGGGTGCAGAGAAATAACATGTCCTCACATTAAAACGCTCATTTATGCAGCTCTCGCTCTGCAGGGTCAGGCGCTCTGCAGAGACACTGTGACACCACCATGAAGGTTTTATCACATGTTGTTCTCTTCCTGTGAAAACGCTGCTGCATGCCTTGTGTCGGAGTGTTGGAACATCAGAAAGACGTACAGCATCATATTCGTCCTGTGCTCTGTTTCCTGCGCCTCTTCTACAGCACTAGTAATGGATCCAAATGAACCCAAAAAAGGTGCTTCAGCAAACTCTGCACGGGTTCATTAGGCCGCAGCTGGGTGTGTGTACGTGTGATTGTGTGTGTGTGTGTTTGTTAGTGAAACCAGGGGAGAAAAAGAGATCGAAATGACAGAAGAGTGGGATGTACAGGAGAAGGTTCTGTATTCATCCCTACAATATCTGATATCAGAGCTGCTGCTTATCAGACAGACTGGGTTCAAAACATCTGACCCAAACACTGATTCTCATCCTTAAAAATCAGAATAAATATATAAGGTTAATTAACGGCCTTCCAAAGCTTTCAGTCGTATCTTAAGAAAGACTCAAACAGGGTTTGTTAAAAAAAAACTTCCAGCTTGAGTTTCGGTTTAAAAATGAAAGTGGAAATGGATAAAAACACATACACATCATTACACAGAGGCAGAATGACAAATTACACACACACACACACACACACACACACACACACACACACACACACACACACACACACACACACACACACACACATACAGGTACACACACGCACACACAGTCTGGACACAATCTATCCACATTTGACCATTAGTACTGTATCGCTAACAGCTTGGTAATGTTAGGCGCTTATTAGTCATGGATGAGTGAGCAAAGAGTGTGGATGCTCTCACACACACTTACACACACTTACACACACACACACACATACACACACTCTTCCAAAAAGACCTATAAATAGTCCTGGCTGTTACTAAGTGGATGAGAGAACAGTTATTAGTATTCAAGGTCTCCCTGTGATTTCTCCTCCAACCAAGTGATAGAATCTGCTGCTGAGACTGAGACACACACACACACACACACACACACACACATAAACAAACAAACATAAAGATAGATAGAATGCATTTTCAACTGCTGCAGAGTTTAATTGTTCAGGTACTGCAGGATAAGATGAACCGAAGACTTGAAAGATACTGCTTTGGCCACAGGGGGCGCCAAATTCAACTTAAACCAAAAAAGTTCCTCACAGGAGCTTTAAATAATTTATTTATAAGCTAGCATTTAATCCTTAGGGTCCATCTGTCGTGCACTATGGAAGTATGTGAACTAAAAGTTCATGTTTTTGTACAAGATGCCTCCTTAAACTAGAAACCGCTGCTATATATGAATCACTTTAATCACCAGACTCAATTTCATGAAAAGGAAAATGTATTGCTTTAACACAGGATTTGATTTTCTACTCTTTCCTTTGGGCTAGATTTTTGTTTTTTATGTTACACAAATATTTTATTGAATTTAGAATAATCAAAGTAAGAACTTAAAGAATGGATGAGGAAGATATCTGTTAGAGCATTAAAAAAACACTTTGTTTCCATACCTGAATATGTACAAACCTCAGTAATACATTCCTCCTCCTCCTCCTCCTCCTCCTCCTCCTCCTCCTCCTCCTCCTCCTCCTCCTCCTCCGAAGAAGAAGAAGAAGAAGAAGAAGAAGAAGAAGAAGAAGAAGAAGAAGAAGAAGAAGAAGAAGAAGAAGAAGAAGAAGAAGAAGAAGAAGAAGAGAAGAAGAAGAAGAAGAAGAAGAAGAAGAAGAAGAAGAAGAAGAAGAAGAAGAAGAAGAAGAAGAAGAAGAAGAAGAAGAAGAAGAAGAAGAAGAAGAAGAAGAAGAAGAAGAAGAAGAAGAAGAAGAAGAAGAAGAAGAAGAAGAAGAAGAAGAAGAAGAAGAAGAAGAAGACACACATGAACATGCCTCATGCAATTAATTTAACCTTGTTTGCAGCAAACACACACACACACGCAAATACACGTACACACACACAGTTACCTAAGTCTCCTCTGCAAAATAAATTAAGCCTAATAAAAGCACTCAGTCCGGATTCTGACACTCAGAGAGATGGAACTCCGTCACACACACACACACACACACACACATATGCACACACCCTGGCGTTTCAATTACATTACACACTGGTGGCTAATTGCTGGAGCGATGGTTTCTGTAATGACTTCGCAGGGAAAAATGGAATTAACATGCAGACTGTTCCAGCTGCAATGATTGACCTACACACACACACACACACACACACACACACACACACACACACACACACAAATATAAACTCCACACACGTGCCGGAAGAAAAACAGCACTTGAGCACGCATGTTTTTACGAGTTCAAACAACTGCAAACTTACAACAACACACATCCAACACATCCAAACACCCCCCCCCCCCCCCCCCCCCCCCTCAACACTCACACACACAAACACCACCACACACACACACACACACATTTGGAGTTGTCACAGTTGGGCTGAAGAGCTGAAGGGCTTGGAGGACGGAGCCAGCCAGGCTGTTAATGTTGCCGTCTTGGTTTATGGTTATTAAAATGCTTGAAAATGGCTGTAATGAAATAGTTGTGGATTAAAGTTGGGGAGGGGGGGAGATGATGATGATGTGGGTGATGCAGGAAGGAAGCATGACCGCTCCTTCATAATGGAACAAGGCCCAGAAGGCTCTGCAGTTTATTGGTTTTTATTTGGAGTTTTAAATTAACAGCGGAGCGGCACGGTGGGTTTTAACCACAGTCGTGTTTATCCTGCTGATGTTTGTAGCCTTTGAGTGATTGTAGTTAAAGGCTGACTTACACAGTGAATTGTTTTGGACCAGTGGTGAGAAACAGGACTATTTGTTCCCTCCATATTGGTGAACACATCTGTTGCTTTTATTTGTTTATTTATTTTAGCCTGAAGACTGATTAGGAACGAAATCTGCAGCTGCAAGAGCAAATGATACAGATATGTTTGTGTGTGTAAAACCTCAGAGAGTGTGAGCTTTCTGTCCTTTTATTGTGAGTGTAAAACATGAGAAGCTGCTGTTATGGTTTATGATTTGAGCTGTGAGAGGAAAAACACGGCTAAACCTGAGCGTGAAGCAACGTTTGATGTGTTCAAAGTTCATGCATGATTAAATCCATCCAGGTGTCGCCTCCTCAGGCCCACAAACATGTTTATTAAAATAATCTGAGATGGGTTTTATTCATGTTTGTCCTCAGGGTCTCATGTTCTATAATCTGTTGAAGCTTTGACTTGAGTTTCAGAGTCCACTTAAAGCTCTAAGTCTCAGATTTGGCGTATTGGTTAAAGACTTGTTGAGTTTTTGGAGCAAAGTGTTGCTTTATTTAGACAAGATATTAAAAACACTGATCCGTCTTCATCCTGTTAGACAGGTCAGGATGTTGCGACCCGTCAGTCACACATGACTCCACAAATAATCCTTGAACATAAAAACTTCATAACCTTGAAGGTTTTCGCTGCAGGCGGCTCTGCTGCTTTGCCTTCTTCCTTTTAAACTGACTGAGAGGTCGAACTATTTTACTTTTAATCTTTGCAGGAAAACGTCTAGAGAGTTGTAAGAAGTTTTATTTTCAGCATCACTCTGTGAAACATGATGTTAAACATATCCACTCTGGGAGCTGACCACTGGAGCTTGTGCTAAAGGTCAACATCTTTGTTGTGGTTCAGTTAAAGTGCCAAGATTCTTCAATGTGGGAGGTTCAAACCTGCAGCCGGCTAACCTTTGACCTTTTGGCAAACACAAGATTACAAAAAAATAATATTATCAACTTCAGCTGCATATAAAGTAAGTTCAGCTTCTTTGAGATGATCACACAGAGTGCAGCTTCGACTTTATTGTCTGCAGATTCAGGAGTGGTGCAAACATGTCGATATGTAACCCTCCTCCAGGTATATGTGAGGCCCAGGTTTAAAACTGTCTCACTTATCCTTGAAGGTCACTCAATCTCAACTTCCTTAGAGTCTCAGTCTGCAGACAAATTGGGTTTCACTCAAATTATTTTTGCCAGTTACTGATGAACACTTCTTCCATGTTTCATGGTCTAACAACAGAATATACATCCCATCTTTAAGTCATGAATTGAGACATATCAAATCATTTCAAAGATCACTTCCATGTTAGCTTCTCTACACTGGCTCCCCATAAAATCCTTCTTTTAACCTACAAAGCCCTTAAAAATCAGGCACCTTCATATCTTAAAGAGCTCATAGTGCCCTATCACCCCTCTAGAACTCTACGCTCCCAACATGCAGGCCTGCTCATCGTATCTAAAGTCTCTAAAAGTAGTATGGGAGGTAGAACCTTCAGTTATCAGGCCCCTCTCCTTTGGAATCATCTACCAGTCAGGGTCCGGGAGGCAGACACCCTCTCTACTTTTAAGAGTAGGCTTCAAACTTTCCTTTATGATAAAGCTTATAGTTAGAGCTGGATAAGGCTTGGACCAGGTCTTCTTCATGCTGCTATAAGCTTAGACTGCCGGGGGAACTGGCACACTGACACACTGGGATCCTATCTCACCCCCTTCCCCCCACCCCCCTTCATCACTTACTTTAACTCTTCCTGTCCCATTAAAGTTACTAACCATAGACCTTTCTGGAGTCCCTGAGCTCCCTTGTCTCGTAGGTTCCTCTAAGCTGCCGTAGACCTCCTCCTGCTGTGGACGTTCTGGACTCCAGCTGATACAGACGTGCTGGACTCCAGCGGCAACAGCTTCTACGACTCGTCTCATCACTATCACCTCTCCCTCTCTCTCTTACTCTCCTCTATCCCTCTTTCCAGACCCAACTTGGTCGAGGCATGATAGCTGTCTAACATGATTCTGGTCCTGCTGGAGGTTTCTGCCTGTCAAAGGAAGTTTGTCCTCACCGCTGTAACTAGCTAAATACTGCGAGGTGCAATGCTCATGGTGGATTAAGGTGGGGTCAGACTGAGTCTGATCCTGTCTTGGTGTTGGGTCTAGAGCGGTCTAGACCTGCTCTGTTTGTAAAAGCGTTTTGAGATAACATTTGTTGTGATTTGGCGCTTTACAAATAAAGATTGATTGATTGATTGATTGATTGATTGATTGATTGATTGATTGATTGATTGATTGATTGATTGATTGATTGATTGATTGATATCTGCAGTTGGGATGCTGGTGTCAAGTGATCAGTTATCGACTTGGATTTGAAGAGCTGCTTGAATATAATCAGAGCTCTGTCTCTTTTTTTTTTCCAGCCATGATATTCTTGCTCATTTCTGAAATTCAAGCAGAGTTTTTTTTTTAAGTTTCCCACTGGAAAGAAGCAACAGATGGTTTTCTGTGAAAAACAGGAACCATGGGGTCAGAGACGCT
This sequence comes from Notolabrus celidotus, assembly GCF_009762535.1. Taxonomy (NCBI): domain Eukaryota; kingdom Metazoa; phylum Chordata; class Actinopteri; order Labriformes; family Labridae; genus Notolabrus; species Notolabrus celidotus. The sequence continues at coordinate 33,080,408 of NC_048285.1, read as the reverse complement.
CCTGTTTGTCTCTGACTCACTCTTTAATCTCCATATGTTTGTGTCTGACTCCAACTCCGTCTCATTCTTTCTCAACTCTCTTCAACTTTTCAAGTTCGCCCTGATTTGCATCGCATGAATACACACCAGTGAGTCAGCAGTCCTACAGCGCAGCAGCAGCAGAAACACACACACACACACACACACGTACGTCAGCAGGCAGTAGGATCTCAGCCAGGCCGGTGAATTAACTTCTATGAATAATTAAGATGCTTTATGATATTTTATTTTGGTCGTCTCTTGGGGGAAATCTGTGGTTTGGACGACTCTAACTCTCACACTCCAACTCATGTACGTTTATTTCTTCTTCTTCTTTCTCGTTTGTCTCACAGCAAAGTTTTCTACGTCTCCGTCTTAAAGCCGTGAAACCCAGGGGTCAATTTGAGTTTGAAATAACTCCAGCTTTATCAAAGTTTCCCTTTGTTTCCCTTTCAGCCTCTTTATCCCTCTTTGAATCGTTTCTCTTTTGTCATGTTGACTTTCTTAACCATCATGGAAGAAAGAAAAGTCAATGCATGTTACAAAACATTGAAACATATTGTGCTAATCTTTGCTGTCCATAACCCTGAACACAGGGAGAAAATCCATGTTGAATTGCACCTCTGAAAACAGCAGGTTGGCACCGTGCAAAACATGCACAGCTGCAGCCGCTCACAACAAGTCAGCCCTCTAAAGATACGACAGAGCAACAGAGAGCAGATGGAGGTGAAGTCAGAGATATGTCATGAGTCAGTCAGAGAGCTGCAGGTGGGTCACACATTTTAAGCATTTACATTACATTTAAAGAATGTTCAACTGCCCCAAAGAGAAGGGCAAGATCCGCCGCAGGAGGAAGAGAACCAGAAGCCCAACCTGTTGGACATCCTGCTCTGTCAGATCTTCCTCTTTCTGTACTACCTAACCAACTACGTGTCCTGGATTTACTGCTTCACCATCTGCAGGGAGGAGAAGCTCTCCATCATCAGGAGGTACATGTTCAAACTTTGGACTCCACTCAGGTCCGCTGTGCTAAGCTGACCCTGTGATCCAAGAGGAGAACAGATAAAGTTCCCACATGGCTCAAAGAGTCCAGAACACACATCTCTTCATGAAACCTTCTTTGTACAGCAGTTCAACATGTTGGTAACGCCTCCTTGTGTGTGATTCTCTGCTGTTACCCTCAGCTGCCGTGTCGCCTGCGTGCCAGAGGGCAGCACTTACACAGGAGGTGAAACTCACATCAGACGGGCACAAACTCACCCCGCTGCCTCGCATCTCTTTATAGTCGAGCCAATCGTTCTGATAACCCTGCCAGGTCTTCTATGTGTATGTAAATATGTCACCAACTGTTTACCGCCAGGCCAGGCTTTTCATATTAGCACTGATATGCTACTCAGCCTTCTTTATAGCGGTGCCAACTGCTGGCTAGAACAGAGTCAGCGTGTCTGCGTCTGGGTAAATCTTATCACTGTCTGCCATAGGCACAAACACAGCATATTAGCATTGACGCTCTACAATAACAGCATTCATGGCTGCAGCGGCTTCCAAACACAGCAAATTTAGAGAGCAGAGGGAGCGTGACGGAGAGGAAAACAAACAGAGAGAAACAAGGAAACAAAAATATTAAACACAGAGAAAGACACAAAGAGGAGGAGGAGGAGGAGGAGGAGGAGGGAAGGAAAGAAGTGAGGAAGGTCCACTAGGAACATGTGATGTTTGATATTAAATGAGAATATGAAAAAGGGAAATGAGCTGAGGCTTTGGGTCATGAGCATGAAAGGCTGAGCTGGGCATCGCCTGGCTCAAACTGCAGTCCAGAGAGGCCAAGTTTCCCCATTAACACTCAAAATAACAGCTTAGCTCCATCACTGTGTCTCCACTCCGAGCCAAACAGCAGCACTGCTGCCAACAGACCACAGTGGAAACAGCAATGCTCATGCTAATGACAGGGCCAGTTGTTAAAGACCGGCAGCCTCCTTCAAGCCCCTCACTGACGCACACCAGGTCTAGTTCTGCTCACCAACATGCAGGGATAGCAATACAACGAAACTGCGACGGCACTCCCTGAGATTAAAATGTTTAAATACCTCCAGAAGTTATTGGATATCTGCAGAAGTAACACACTTTAAATGTTAAATCTGCAAATGCAACAGGGAGGAGTTGGAAGAAGTAGCCAGGGTGGGTTGGGTCACGGATAAGCTTCAGGCTCTGCTCCAACAGAGGACCAGGGTTCATGCCCTCAGCTTCCAGCAGCTGGGTCCCAGTGATGCCCTCAAGGCGCTCTGCAGAGCTCTCTGGTCCTTGTTGATGCAGCTAATAAACCATGCTGTGATGTATGTATGATACACCTATGACTGTGGATGTCTTTTGTATACATCACTGTAGACTCTCTTTACTACCTAAGTAGACTGGGGTTGTTCTCTTGGTTTTCTTAGGTTACACCAGGCTGTCAGGTTCTGCAGCTTGTCCCTGCATGCTGACTCATCCTTGTATTGGAGATCAGGCCGTCAGCTGTGACGTCATTTGCAAACTTTATGATCGTGTTGCCTAAACAGGGAGGCTGCCATAAGTGCAGAGGGCCCAGCACACACCCCTGGGGTACAGGATTAAGGTGGCAGATGCATGTTCCTCCAGCCTGACAGTCTGGGAGTGGGTTGCAACAATATTTTTGTAAGTGTGGACGTTACTTGCAACAAAACAACTAAAGTTACAGACACTCGAATGCAGGGTTTAGTGAGGACTTTGCACCTCAAAGTAAGTCTGGAATATCTGCAGGAATCTAAAATCGTACCTGAGAGTGATGGGTTAATCAGCATCGTGTGAACTCATGGCCAGGGCATTAATGGAGGAGGTGTTTATTAATCTGTAAGCTTCTACTCAAGCTGTAATGATTTCATGATAAAAGTGTCACTGTCCTGTTCCTCCTGTTTGTGTCTGTGAGAACTGTGCAAACTTCTTATCATCTGCCAGCACTTTGTGTTCTTTCAGGATATGATAAGAGGTAGCAGCACATTGAGAGAAACATCTTCAAGGTGATTCTGCCCAGCAACTTGTGACTGATTTTTGTGCAAACCCAATGAAATATTATCACGCCCTTTGTAATACGATCACGCCTATGCTTTCAATAAAACAGCTGAGCAACAGAGGAGACTTTGAAGATGATCGACCACACTTTGTGGTAAACATGGATCAGTCTTCCCTTTTGCAAAAGCGAGCTAGCTGAAAAAGTTGTCCGTGTGTTCCTTGACTCTGCTGTGACGATTCCTGGACCTGACAGTGTCCATCATATCTGACTGGTGCTTCACCCAGCTCAGATTACTCTCCACAGCGTGTCGTTCTCAGGCCTGCAGAGCTTTGCTGTGCTTTGCAGTCGCTGTGCCAAACACTGTCTCACTGAGCTCTACTGTGTTCAGCTCGACTGTCAAATGTAGCGCCAGGATCTGACTGCTAACCTGGGGAGGCCAGACTCTGCAGCACGAAGGGAAACTTTTGACAGATGGGGAACATTGCATGAGGTAAGGTGGGAATATCAAATAATGATTGCATGAAATGCCACTGCAACAAATGTTCCCCTGCAGTGGGAGTGTTTAAGTTCCTTCAGATCTCCACTGATGTTTTTATGCAGATAGGCTCTCTGTGACTAATCAAACAGGGGCTTGATGATTTGCTCAAGGACACTTGTCCGTGACAGAGACTGACAATGAGATCTCGGGGGCACAGGCACATCCCCGTACCCACTGCCCTGCCTTCTGTGCTCATTGATTCCGACCTTGAGTTTAAAATAAAGAATCAGACATTAAACCCTGCACGCTCTTCTAAATGACTGAAGGAGCAAAGCTGTTTGTTAAAGCCATGACTCATTTCAGAGTAATAATTGTGACATTTTGTTTTGCTCTCTGTGATGTGGACTAATGCAGCATAATAAACATGAAAGCTGTTTTTACCTGAGTTTCTGAGCAGCAGGGGGTCTCTGCATCAACACGGCATCAAAGAGACGGCAGGAGAAGAGAGAGCAGCTCGCAGACACTGAAGAAACCTGCGTGGAAAATCAGGACAAGAAAGAGGACAGCTTTATTTCATGAATGTTTTTAAAGGGTAGGGATCGAGAGGTATGGGGAGGACGATAGGAACCGTGAGGGCCAAACATAGAGGGGATGATTCTCTACAGCATAAAAGTTCAAGGGGAATCTGTTAGTCAGTCATGATGCGCCAAACATTTTAAATAGGTGACACGTAAGGACTGCAGGTAGGCCAGTTTAGCACCTGGACTCTTCTACGTGCAGAATGTGGTTTGGCTGAAATCTGTAAGGTCTTCCTGATGAATGCATTGTCTGGATGTCAGCATATGTTGCTCCTAAACCTGTATCTATCATTCAGCATTAATGGAGCCTTCACAGATGTGGAAGCTACCCATGCCATGGACTCTTATGATCCCCATACCATCAGGGATCCTGGCTTTGAACTGTGAGCTGATAGAAAGCAAAGTGTTCCCTCTCCTCTTAGATCGGAGGACGTGGTGTTCATGACAAAAGATCTTGTGCAAACATGTTATTTTCATGTGTGCACAGTCTAATAAGTCCTGTGGGAGACCCTTTGTGTTTACCAGGCGTAAACATTTACTGTCGGCTCCGACGTGTCGTTGCACATGAGGAATCTTATCGCCTCGTTTGTACTGATGAAGAAAATGCTTGGAAACACAGAAAGCATACATTCAGCTAACTGTGTGACAGCTAATCTAACACAGAGATTAATGATGTGGGTATGAAATGTGCTGAGATGTGGATGAACCGCACTCACACAGAGAAAAACTGACTTAATTGAATGTATTTCAGCAGAGAAAATAACAAATCAACACAAACATGGGGCACACTCCTGAACGCCGCCCAGATTAAAGTTGTGCACGCAAGATGAAAACGATCACCTGTTTGACTTCAGGGTCTCTGTGGTACAGTTCTTCCTGACCAATCAATCAAACACTGAAGGTTTGATGTTACTGTTTACTGGTGTGAAGTCCGCCATGTTTCTGCCCCTGCATTGCTCTCTAAATCAGGGGTCAAGTCAAGTCAAGTCAACTTTATTTATACAGCACATTTAAAAACAACCAGTGTTGGCCAAAGTGCTTTACAAGGTAATAAGTAAAAATGACATGAAGACAACAATAAACAACACAACATAACAGGATATTAATGTCCTCTTCACGAGTAGAAGGCCAAAGAAAAGAGATGTGTCTTCAACAAAGATTTAAAACATTCAACAGTTGGGGCCGATCTTAATTGGAGTGGCAAGCCATTCCAGAGCTTGGGGGCCGCTGCTGCAAAGGCTCGGTCTCCCCAGGAGCAGCTGGTTTGTTGACCTCAGTGCTCGGGTTGGGTTGTGAGCATGGAGAAGATCAGCCAAGTAGGATGGTGCCAATCCATTTAGGGCCTTGTATGTTAAAAGTGCAACTTTAAAATCAATCCTGTGACGGACTGGGAGCCAGTGGAGAGCACGCAGCACAGGTGTGATGTGCTCCCTCTTTTTCCTGCCAGTCAGGAGGCGAGCTGCCGCATTCTGTACAAGCTGCAGGCGCTGAATAGACGCCATGTCTAAGCCGACATACAAAGAATTACAATAATCAAGCCTAGCCGTAATAAAGGCATGTACAACTCTCTCTAGATCCTTAGGAGGGAGATATGCCTTCACCTTCGCTATGAGTCTCAGCTGGAAGAAGCTGGACTGAACCACAGAGGAGATTTGTTTCCTAAATTTGAAGGCACTATCAAAATGAACTCCAAGGCTCTTTACAGAGGAGTGAACATTTGCTGCGAGAGGGCCGAGAGGGGTGTCAAACATAGGCCCGCAGGTCAAAACCAGCCCACCATAGGTTCCAATCCATCCAATTCAGAGAAGACATTAACTGCATTTTTTAAGTAGCTGCTACTTCAAATTTGTCCTCCAATCAAATGGCTGACAGTGGGCAGGAAGTGAGGAAAAACAACATTTACAGTTTGCATGATCCAGTGGAAACTAAGACTTTTTGGACCCCTGCATACAACACTCTCCAGCAAGCGAACTCTTCATGCTGGAGCAGGGGGGTCCATAGTAGTCAACTGTACCTTCTTCATTATTATAATCTATCTGTTCTTTTGCTGTGAACATTACACTCTGTGTGTCAGGTGACTGGGAAACCTGTGTGCTTGGTGTGTTCGCAACATGTTTGAGACGCATTATGGCGAAAAATACAGCAGCTGTTTTTGTAAAAAGATAGTTCATTAAATGTGAATATTTGCAGAATGTACTTTTTTTGCACTAAAACAAAAGGGAACAATTTGGAGTTTTAGTTATTCATAGCTTATAATGTTATGATTTTGCAGGTTTGGCCCACTTGAGATCAAATTAGTCTGTGTGTGGCCCCTGAACTGAAATGAGTTTGACGCCCCTGATTCAGATCAATTCTAAAAACAGTCCTTTGGGCTTCAAATCAAATCAGATCAACTCTATTTATATAGCACTTTACACACAGCACAGTTGATCCAAAGTGCTTTACAAAGGAACATGAGGAACACAAAGAGAAAAGGAAAAATAAAAAACACACAAACAGAGGGAGAGAGAGGGAAAGAGGAGTGGTAAGAGAGCAATATAATAAAAAATGAAATTAACAGTAATAATAACAACAGTAATGACAAGAAATACAATTAACAGTGCAGTGAGTATCTGAGCCGGTGTGGTTACCCTTCAATCGAAGGGTTAAAGCAGCTGCAGCATGCAATGATCTCCTTGTTCCTGCATCACGGGAACATTTGACCAGCATGTCCAACGAGAGGACTTTGAGGAGGAAATAAATCCAAACTCCAAAATGTGTCATATAATGGTGACATGTTTTGTTCCATATTAAAAATACTCCACTGTGCAACACGCAGCAGAAACACACTTAACAAACCAGCATCATTCAAACCAGCATCCTGAACTGAAATGAGTTTGACACCCCTGCTCTAAACTATGATGTGGCTTAGGAATGTGCAGACACATGAGTGTTAAAATACAGGTAAACTAGGTCGATGTATTTATGGCAGGTTTAGTAGTGAAGAGCTAGGTGCAACTGTGTTGTGTAAATCCATCTAATGTGTTCTGGCTCTGTCCTGAGTCTCCTCTGAGCTGGATTTACCTCTGCAGGTGGGCCTTCACAGAGCACCCTGATAGGTTGCTGATCCCTCAACTGCCTCCTCTTAAACATGAATAAGTAACAGCTCTCGTGTCCCTGAGGCTGAGCAGAGATGTCCTGCTAAGGTGATTCCCCTCAGCTGCTTCAGTGATCTAATTCTTCCCTTCACCGTGCTGCATCATGACCGCGGGTGTTTTTAATTCATACATCAAACTCTCCCGGTCTGAAGGAGACCACACACCGCCCAGCAGGATCTGCAGGTGGTGATTAGCTGCTGGCTGAACCTGGTCCAGGAAGCTGTACCTGAAGGAACTCCACTCCCCACCTGTGCATCACATCCACGCTCATTATTCATACAGTCGTTCCTCTTTGTAGAGATATTTAAATAATAGATCCAACATGTTGTCCGGCACTGACGTTGACGCCTCTGAGGAGAGGGTCTGCAGGAGCAGAGTGATCCCAGTTAGAGGGGGCAGACAACAAAGACAGGAGCTCAGGGACCCTTGGGTGTCACAGTGGAGATCAAACAGACAGCAGCACTGGCACTGCACGAGCTGGGAATACATGAATACAGAGAGTGGACGGGGAGAGAGTGATGAAAGAGAAGGGGGGGTTACAGGAATGTATCGACAGATGAATCCCTCTTGAATCCCTAATGTGGGTTAATTGGGTTTTCACCACAGCAGAAAGTGGGAAACGTCAAAGTGGATGAAAAAAGGCTGTAATGGATGGTAATGGATATTAAATGTGAAACAACATAAGATGAATAGATGCTGCAAGTGAATCTCTGGAGACAGGCCGAGCTGAGGAGGAGCAGTTTGGATGTGTTCTAAATTAACAATAAAATACAGCAAAGGGAGGCAGCTGGTTCAGGAGCAAAGACACTGAGTGATGAACATCCTGTCTCTCTCTCTATCTGTGTGCTTCTCAAACTCATCATTTTGTCGTCCTAGCTTTTTAATTGACTTTCCTGGGGTCACATTCCAATCATCTCCACCTTCAGATACAAAGATAACAACATTTAAAGGAGCAGTGTGTTGAATTCAGCAGCATTTATCAGAACACACTTATTAGAGATGGAATATATTATTCATAAGTGTGTATGAGGCTTTTATATCTATAATGAGCAGTTCCTGCTGAGGCTGGAGTAAGATGCAGCCAACATGTTTCTACAGCAGCACAGAAAAGACAAACTATATGCAATATGCAGAAAATGCACTGGTTAGAAGACAGAGAAGAAGAGAGTGGTTGTTGTTTTGTGCAAAATATCTGTATTGATGGAAGTTTTTGAAGGTAGAAACTTGAGAAATGGAGGATCATACTTGTTGTGCATCTCAGCAGATTCAACGAGTGATGACGAATGATGCAGAAGGGAGTGTTTCAATCCAGAATCTGACCGCTAGACATCGCTTAATATTTTAATTTCTTCTCAAAAAATGTCCTTTATTCAATCTGAGTTGGGATCTATTTACAGATTGAAGCAGCAGCACAAAGTCTAGTTTCCAATCAATCCTCCAAGTGTTTGAATATTTGTTTATTTGAGATGTAGCTGCAGTTGTGCTATTTTTTGTGTCTTCAGTTTATGGCTAATTGGGCAGTTGGGTCAAATGTTTTACATTGTGCATCAAAATTAACAAGTCTGCATTGACACAGTTGCATTTTTCAGTCTCATCACCGAATACAAGCCAACAAACTTTTACCCTGATCATCAGAGTTGCATGTATGTACAAGAAGGTGATGTAGCCTCTTGGTTTGAAAAGTGAAAATGCATTGAAACCTTTAGTTTGTAAAACAAGTCTTATTTTAGTTGATCTGTTACTCAATTAAACATCTTTAAATAAGTTTCAGATCTCATACTCTGGTCTCCAGACGCCTTCGATCCACCATGATGATGGTGGATTTGGTGTACAATCAGCAGTAAAGCCAGATTTCTGTCAGACCTCAGCTATCAGGATTAACAAGTCACAGGTCAATCAGGCTGTCTGAAAATCACGACACGCATTGTACCTGCGGTCACGATGAACATATTCACAGTTCAGACCTGTACCTCAAAGCACGTATGATTTATTCAAGAAAAGGGGAATTTAAAGGCCCTCTCTTCATTTTTGGCTACTTTGTGGAAAACATAGCTTTTCGGGGCCCCACGGGGCCCCAGTTGTCCCTAGAGACCCCAAATTTGGCCCAGTGCATGTCCTGAGGGCCCTATACAAGAATATCAAAAGATAAACTCCCCATGACTTTTGGAAAAAATGTTTGCCTGTTTCAGTCAGACAAAAAGTCAGATGGTGTTAAACCTATAGGCCCTGAAACCCCTTTGTCTGGAAGGGACAGATGGAGCAAACTATTTTCCAGAAGTCCTACAAGTCTGATATTTTTATATGTGTTCAGGGGTCCCCAGCAGAGCAGAAAGGCATCGGTTCGGTGTCGATCGGACACTTACTTTTCGATGAACGGGCCTGAAGAGAATCGTTTTTCTGAACATTGGAGAGACCAAATGACTTGAAACTTGGTGTCTGACCTTTATTTTAGACGGGGATCATGGTGTCTGAGGCCCAATTCTGTAGACCTTTTGGACAGCTAGTTAGCTTTGTGGCACTTGTACAGAGATGGGACCAATGCAGGCACGTGGAAGACCTTCTGTTAAGCCATCCTTGGTTGTTTCTGTTCATCCATGGAGGTCATCTTAGAAACCAAGGTGACCTAAAAGCCTGACTCAATGATTTAAAATTGAAATCCACAAACTAATGGATGACATCTGCAAATTCTACATGGGCATGAATTCATTTTTTGTATGTTGCTTGTCACTGAACATCGAACTAAGCTCAGGAAATAAAAGCCCCTTTCATACAGACTGATGAAGGCGGGGCTACACTGTTATTCAGGCGTGCTGATTGGCTGGAAGAAGAGGCAGTGACATGAAGAGGTGACTCATAACTTTGTAAGTGTGTGTGTGTCCGTGTTGGCACTGTTTGTTTCCACATGGCACCATTTCTGCTCAGGAATGTGTGTCTATCTCCCACTGAGGCATCAGTGTGACGGCGTTATGTGACTCTGTGTAAAAGTGGTTAAAGGATGGGAGTAAGTTACAGCACTGTTGTAAAATCTCTGCAGGGCCAGTGGCCGATGCTGCACCGCGATCCTGCAGACTGTAGAAAGTTAAAGAAACCAAACGAGGAGGTAATGTCAGGTTACAGATAAATGTATTAATGGAAATTTCTATCCCTGATTCAAAGGTAAGACAATTCAAATGTGTTATTTTCAAACTGACCCTGAACTCGCCGCCTGCAGCAGATGCAGCCGAATACACGCACTGAAACCTGTCATCAGTAACGTCTGGCTGCTCTTAATATGCTTAAGATCGTGTCTGCATCCTTTGTAACTTTACAGGTTGAATACTTAATGACTGCTCTTTAAAAACACATAAGCACACAGCTGCACACAGACATGAAAGGAAAAGTATTAACACACACACACACACACTCACACTGTGACACACACACTGAGACAAAAGGAGATTCACAAGTTGCATGCTGAGGTCGGAGCAGCTCAGGTGTAAATGCAGCAGATCACACTCTCAGAAAGACCTTCTCTGATAACACGCTGAATAATTTACACTGTGTCAAGAACGGGACAGTGTGTGCTCATGTGTGTGTGTGTGTGAGTGTGTATGTGTGTGTTCATAGCCTACAGTGGGTACGCAGGTGTGAGTGTTAGCAGTGAATCCATGATTCATGAAGTGCATCCTGACCCTCACAGAGGCAAGGAGAGGTGAGAGGAGGTGAGATGTCCGAGTGGAAACCATTCTCACTTGTTGTACGTGGCAGAGCCAATATGGAGGGGCCGTATTAGTCACTGTCTCATCGCAGCTGGAGGCGAGCAAGACACATCCAGATCAGACACTTAACCACCTCTACATCTGTTCACTAGTTATACCCTGCTGTGTCTCTCAGCTTCCTGTCCTGGGCATACAGCTGAACACTGTCAGCTCTCGGTGGTTTCAGGCTCTGAGACGGAATCAAATATCATACATGTTCTTCTTTCTCTGTAAACAAAACTGTAGTCTCACAGCCAGATTCTCCTGATTCTTCCCTCGCCCTGATGTGGGACGCTGTAGGCGACTGCTGCTGACGCTGAAGTGTCCTTGAGCAAGACACAAAAACCTCCTGAGAGGCAGAGAGGGGGAAACAAGGAGGAGAGATGGATAGAGAGAAGAAGAAGAGAGGAGGATTCACAGCGGAGTTGTCTGCTGAAATGTGTCAAACATTTTGTAAAACAATCACAACAGTTTGTGTGTGAGTGTGAGTGTGTGTGTGTGTGTGTGTGTGTGTGTGTGTGTGTGTGTGTGTGTGTGTGTGTGTGTGTGTGTGTGTGTGTGTGTGTTTGTGTGTCCAGCCTGTGGCAAGGGTAAAGCTTGCACTGAATATTTAGTGTTTTTTCTAAATAACACAAAAAGAGCTTAATATGCCTGCTGTGTGTACGTTATGTGTGTGTGTGTACGTTATGTGTGTGTGTGTGTGTGTGTGTGTGTGTGTGTGTGTGTGTGTGTGTGTTAGTGTATCTCATTATCATGCTCAGAAGCCACTGGAGTTTCCAAAAGTGGCTCCTCGAGGCTTGAGAAGTGGAGCTGATGTGGAAGTGCTTAAAACTGCAGTTCCTCAAGTGTCCACTAGAGGCTGGCTGCAGACGCACCGGAAACCACATACACACCCATTCAAAGAAGACGATCTTTGCAGCAGAAATAAACATGTTTACAGGCCGGTTCAAAAAAACATGTTGGTTTTAAATATATTAAGGTTACACGTTTTGCATAATTAGAGGCGTGGCTAACTTGACTGACAGGCGGGCACACTGTAGCTGTTAGCAAGGAGGCTAACTTCCACCAGATCCATGTTCACTCCATCTCTGATCACCCTAGTCAACATGCATGCTTCCACTGGGAGCCAGCCAAAGTCAACGGCGCCTGACTTCCTGTCCCACTTGATGTAGGGGAGCCCTACATCAAGTGGGACAGGAAGTCAGGCGCCGTTGACTTTCAGAATAAAACACAGGTCAAAAAAGATCTGCCTAAACTTCAAATAGCTCAAAATCAAGCTGCAAGACTCGCTCTGGCCTGTCCATCAGGTGTGAGGCGGAGTAGAGACTGTATGCATGCAAGTCTTTCATGGCTCAGAGTAGAAAAGAGGTTGGCATGCAACCTGGGAAATTGAAGCACCCAGTAAAGCCAGTTTTAAAAGACTTAAGATGAGTCTTAATTTGATGTGATTTTGTGTTGGTAGTGGCATTTTCTGTTTTTCTATTTCATTTTATGTTTGTAGCTTTTCCTGTTTCATATTTTATGTTTGTAGCTTTTCCTGTTTCATATTTTATGTTTGTAGCTTTTCCTGTTTCATATTTTATGTTTGTAGCTTTTCCTGTTTCATATTTTATGTTTGTAGCATTTTCAGTTGTTGTATTTCCTGTTGTAGCATTTTTTTTTTGGTTCTTATATTTCATGTTTATTTTGTGTGTCATGTTTGTTTTATGTGGACCCCAGGAAGAGTAGCTGCTGCGTTAGTGGCAGCTAATGGGGATCTGAATAAAGGAATAAAGGAATAATGGTCTGGATGCGACAAGTCAGAGGTTTGCAGTGGTCAATCAATCAATCAATCTTTATTTGTATAGCGCCAAATCACAACACACGTTATCTCAAGACGCTTTTACAAACAGAGCAGGTCTAGACCACTCTATGTCAAATTATGAACAGAGACCCAACACCAAGACAGGATAAGACTCAGTCTGACCCCACCTTAATCCACCATGAGCATTGCACCTCGCAGTATTTAGCTAGTTACAGTGGAGAGGAAAAACTTCCTTTAACAGGCAGAAACCTCCAGCAGGACCAGACTCATGTTAGACACACATCTGCTGAGACCGTGTTGGGTCTGGAAAGAGGGATAGAGGAGAATAAGAGAGAGAGGTAGCGATGATAGTGATAAGACATCTGCCATCCGCAGCGCCCCAACCCTGGACAGTTTTTAAAATGCACAAAACGCACCTTTTCCTCAAGGCCTTTCCCCGTTAGCTAGTGTTGTCCCCACCTACCCCCCTGACCCCCTACCTGACCCTGTGAAGCGACCTAGGGTTTCTTGAAAGGCGCTATATAAATACCAGTTATTATTATTATTACTTGTAGAAGCTGTTGCCGCTGGAGTCCAGCACGTCCGTATCAGCTGGAGTCTGGAACGTCCACAGCAGCAGGACGTCTATGTCAATCAAGACAATCCTGTCTGGAAGTCTGGCGTAAAGACCCGCTTCAACTCCACCTCTTAGTCTGTACTTTAGTCAAGTCAAAGTCAGGTCATCTTTTCCAACATGGCGTCCATTGGTGATAGGCTTCAAATCTCAGCTTCAGAAACCAATGGGTGACGTCACTGAGGCTACGTCTACAGTCTCTGGGTTTCCACCTGTCCCCATCAATCATACATGTGTGTATACATGTGTGTGTACGTGTGTGTATTTCAGTGTGTGGGTGTAAGTAAGGAAAGATTTTTAAGTACAGCGATAATAAAATGATGAAGAACTAAAAAAAATAATAATGATAACAAACATGATAACATGCGATGTGCTCTCTTTGTTGTTCCTCTGTGTTGTCCCATACAAACACGGAGTAAATGCATTGAACACATCAATGACTGGACGAGAGACAGAACTTTCTTCAGTTAAACAAAGAAAAAACTGAAATGATTGTTTTTGGAGGAAGAAAGGTTAAAGGTTACTGTTCAGCTCCAATCTGCAATGATGAAATGTTCAAACCAAGCCAGAAACCTTGGTGTAGTCTTAGACTCAGACCTTAATTTCAGCAGCCACATTAAGACCATCACAAAGTCCGCCTACTATCACCTTCAGAATATATCAAGGATTAAAGGACTCATGTCTCAGCAGGATGCAGAAAAACTCCTCCATGCATTTATCTTTAGCAGACTAGACTACTGTAACGGGGTCTTTACAGGACTCCCTAAAAAGTCCATCAGACGACTGCAGCTCATACAGAATGCTGCTGCTCGAGTCCTAACAAGGACCAACAAAGTAGACCACATCACTCCAGTTTTTAGATCTTTACACTGGCTTCCTGTCTGTCAGAGAATAGACTTTAAAATCCTGCTGATGGTTTATAAAGACCTGAATGGTTTAGGCTGATCTGCTACTACTTTATGAACCACCTCGACCTCTGAGGTCATCAGGTACTGGTCTGCTTTCAGTTCCTAGAGTCAGAACGAAACATGGTGAAGCAGCGTTTAGTCATTATGCTCCACATATCTGGAACACACTCCCTGAAAGCTGCAGGTCTGCTCCAACTCTCACCTCTTTTAAATCAAAGATTAAGACTTTTTTATTTGCCACTGCCTTCCTATCTTAGATTATTTTAACTCACTTTAAATTAAAATTTTAATGTAATTTTTAATATATTTCTAATTTTCCTTTTCTTTTCTGTTTTATCATATTTGTCATTTTAATTGTGTTTTTTTATGCCTGTCTGAATGTCTCCAATGCTTTTAATGTTTTAATGTAAAGCACATTGAGTTGCCCTCGTGTATGAAATGCGCTATACAAATAAAGCTGCCTTGCCTTGCCTCTATTTTAATCTGTTTTTAATCAGGAGGGGTTTCACTGACGTTGTGCTTCAGGCAAACTCAGAAATGTTCAACCTTCAAACCTTGACGACATGATCAAGGTGACAAACCTGACACAGTTCCCCCTCCAGAGTCAGTGAGGCTGTATTTGAACGCATCGTATCACTTTCCATCACAAACTGACTGGTGAAATCTTTAAAAGCCTCAAATACAACTTTGTAGTAAAGACATCAAACTTTTTAGAAACCTTTCTTTTCAACAAGCTTTTAAAAACCTGTTTCATTTCTTTCTTTGTTGGGAGAGTTGTGACTCCATATCTGACATTTCTGTTACGAGACTCCTAACTCAGGTGAGATTCTCCCTCCATCCTCTCTCAGCCTCCTCTATTCTCCCTCCATCCTCTCTCAGCCTCCTCTCTGGGCTGCATGGACTCTAAAAAACAAATGAAATTCATCCTCAGGTATTGTCTGAAAACTGCTGAGATCCACAAGACAGAGGGGATTATTACACCCCAGTTTCCAGGCTCTCTCTCTTCTGAGCGCTGGATGAGGTTTAGTACTGGCACTGAGTGAATTCTGTTCAGAACAATGCTTTCATAGCTCATAAATATGGCAATAAATCAGACACGCTTTGCTGCAGCGCACACAGGAGTCTGAAATTTCAATTTATTAGGTTTACAAATCAGGTCAGCGCTCAGTTCAGGTTAGAGCTGAAACTTACCAACCAGAACGCTGCAGGAGTCTGCCCGCTGAGAGTCTGTGTCTACAAAACGAATATCATCCCACAGAAGAATTTCCATTTTGATTTAAGTATAATTCACAATCTCACCCAGACAAAACTCCTGTCAGGAGACGCCTCTCTCTGATTCCTCCTGTGCTTCTCCTGAACCATGAAAGGAGATCAGACCGCCTGAATCTCAAACTTTTCTTATTCAATCCCGTCTCAGATTTCTCTCTTTTAGTCTCTCTTTTCTTTAACAATCCATGACTTCACTATTTTTACATACTGGGTCCAGAAACGAGCTTTAACAGTCGTGAGGGTTTTCAATCTGACCTTCATTTGACCTTGAGTTACCTCTTGTTGGTGTTAAAAATATCTTTGAAGATTCATGATGAAAAAGTGATGTTGAGGGCGGCAGACTGAGTAATATCAATTTATTAATTATTTTTTATTTTATTAATTTAATTGAATTTTTGGATTCATACTTATATACTTCTTTATTTTGCTATTTATTTGTACATATATTAATTTGTATACACTTCTCTATATCATTAAATTGTAATATAATCTGTACTTTTATTGTTGTTGTTGTTGTTGTTGTGTGTCTGAGCCCCTTGCTCCCCTGCAAATAGAAACAACATGCCCACCTGTCGGCCTTAATATAATAATGAATGGATGACTTGTGACAAAAAAAACACTCACTCTGTAAATTTCCTACAAACAAAACTTGGTAAAGAGACTAGGGGTGACCCCAAATAGTTGAATATTCCACTATTCGTTCTAATGAGCCTTAGTCGACTGCCAATCTCATAGTGGAATATTTGCATATGAAACGTGGATCATTCCATTCAAACCATGGGGGTGCTCAATGTCTAATTTTACATTATGTTCCTGTTTCCCTTAAAAATAGTGTCTCATATATCCTATTTTGATTCTAAGAACAGCTCTTGAAGTGTTAAATCTTCTTAAAGTGGTAATTAAATCTCCCCTGGTAATTAAAGGTGGACTCTCCCATTTAGCAGGACCTGTGGAGCAGACGTACCTCAGCTGGTCTTTAAATCTCTCTACGTTCATGGTAGCTCAAAATGTCAGGAAATAAAACTTCAGTTGATCCTAAAAACTAGTGATGAAGATGAGGAGCAGCTTCATGAAGAGGACTGTGAGATCAAGGATTACCGGACCACACAAAAACTGTACGGGGCCAAAAGAACCAGGAGGGATACCCCAAAGCTGTCTGAAGCCTCAAAAACAATCCACAGCATCCCATCCACCTCCACACCATCAGAGAGGATATTCTCAAAGACAGGATTTACAGTCAACAAAGACAGGAGCGCACTTCTGCCCGTACACACGATGGTTTTCCTCACGTACAGTTTGAAAAGACACAAGCGGACAAAGACGAGATGAAAGACTGTTTTAAAAGGTTCTGTTAAGAGATTTAAAAACCCTTTAGATGGTTCAGGTTTGATTTTGAACATTATACAAATGTTTAGTCTTAAGTTGGACAAACTACCCTCTGCAGTGCTGCTCTCTGCTGTGTGAACACTGTTTAAATATCTCCTGATTCCTTTCTCTATAGTGGAGCGTTGTTCCATGTTTAACGGATGGTGGCCTTATTTGAGTTTTCTCTCCTTCATCACTTCGTTGTTTTTGTAATATAGATTTAAAAAATCTAAGTTGTTTCTTATAATATTCTGTTGTCCCTTTTACTTTAAGCTATGAGTCTCTTAATAGCAAATGGTTATGCGTAATATTATCATGCGGTCACCATCATGCAGACTTTGGGTCAATAAGGAAAAACAACAAACATTCCACTATTCATCCACTATGGGCAAAATCTGATGAATCAGATTCCACTAAGCAAATCCTTAGTCGGGCTCACCCTTAAAAGAGACAAAAGCCTTTTTTTTGTATCAGGCTGTTATCATGTTTCATCATGCTGGAAAATAAGTGCTTCAATATGAGCTCTAATTGGCATTTCTTGGCTTGTGGAGCAAGCTTCAAGTGGTCAGTGGAGGTACTGCAGCTTTTTGCACATCTGCATAAGTAATGTCTTGATTTTACTGACAAATCTATGATTGTAGCCTTCAAACAACAAACAAACACAACTTTCTTACAAGACACATGGGTTGCTTGACCAGAGCTAAACAAAAAGCAAAGTTGAATTCCTTTAACTGCTCTGAATAAAGTAAGGAACATTGCTTACCTTGAATACCTTGTTAAATGTGCCGTGCATTCAATTTAACTAAGTAAGCTTTGGTGCCTGAACTTGCAGAACACTACCTAGTGAATTGGATAAAGGTATTGGAATTGGATAAACAATACAAAAGTGTTAATTTAAAGGTTCACACAGGACACAAGCAAAAAGCCTTCAGCAGAATCCCTGAGGCAAACTGCAGGATTTGGTAATCCTCAGACATCAGCAGTGTGCAAAGAAGTCTCGGCCTACACATCCTGAACCTTGTGGGTGAAATAGCATCCATCATCTCTGCTCACATTGGTCTCTCATGTTGCCCGTCCTGCCCCCTGGAGGTAAGCCACGTTCTACTCCTCCTGATCTGAGCAGGGCCACTGAATAACCTTGGAGTTTGTCTGCCAGGTTATTCATCATACGACCGGTCAGTTTTCTCCAACCTCCGCCCCTCCAGCCACCCTTCATCACTCCGTTGAGCCTTCATCATGTTCATGTTTCAGGTCAGATCTCAGCTGGAGTCCCAGGTAGATTGTGTAAATCAGGCCAGTGACGTATGGAGGAAAAAGAAGTAAATGCACTACACCACCAGACCAGTAGAGGGCGGTCACACAAAGAGGAATGCCATTCATCACAGATGATGACACCATAGAAGCAGACGGATAGGCAGGTATCATTCTGAGCAACACAACAGTTAGCCTGTTAGCATGAAGACACTCAGCTGGTCTGTTTTAGATGGTGCTATATTTCATCACAGATGGATTTACTGAATCAACACGTGAGAGGAGATAAGCGCGAGTAGCAAAGACGTTTTAACACGGCTTTAAAATCCTTTGACACTACACCACCAGACCAGTAGAGGGCAGTAACACAAAGAGGAATGCCATTCATCACAGATGGAAAAAACAATGACTGTCAATGGTTTTTGGAAAAAAATTTGACAAAAAAATAAATTTGACAAAAAAAATGACAAAAAAAAATTTGAGCAAAAAAAAGTTTGACAAAAAAAAATTGACAAAAAAAAATTTGACAAAAAAAAATTTGACAAAAAAAAATTTGACAAAAAAAAATTTGAGCAAAAAAAAGTTTGACAAAAAAAAATTGACAAAAAAAAATTTGACCAAAAAAAATTTGACAAAAAAAAAATTGACAATTTTTTTTTACAAACAATTAAAATGACAAAAATAAAAATTGACAGAAAAAAATTTGACAAAAATAAAATTTGACAACAAAGTTGATCCGTAACCCTGTCGGAAAAATTAATTTTCCTCAAATTTGAAATTGTGCTCCAAAAGCAAAAGAAGGTGAAAATTTTGCTCCTGCGGTTTAAAACATGGAAAAAGCAATGAATGAATCAACACGTGAGAGGAGATAAGCGCGAGTAGCAAAGACGTTTCAACACGGCTTTAAAATCCTTTTGAACTCAAAAAGCCGTGATCGCAGAGATCGGCCGGTGTTTTGATTTAAACAGCGACCCTGTTAACTGGAGACTCTCAGCCGGATGCATCCCTCATAAACGTCTTTAGACCATCATTAAATATCTGATGCGGATATTTTGAAATCTTAATAAAAACTAAACTAGTTTGCATTCCCAGGAACTCCCTCTGTGTTTCAACAGCTGTGTAAACTCCACAAACACTGACACGTTCAGCTGAAGGTCTCCAGTTTACAGGGTCACTTTTAAAACCGGAACACCGGGAGGAGAGACGCATTCAAGGTGGGCTGAGAGAAGACTACTGTTACAAGCTGCTAAATCAAGAGAATCACAGCTTCTTCTTTTGAAAAGTACACACACATACAAAAAAGATAGAATAAATAAAAACTAATGAAAGAAAGAGAAATCAAGAGAATCACAGATGGAAAAAACAATGACTGTGAATGGTTTTTGGAAAAAAAAATAAAAATAAAAATAAAAATAATAAAAAAATTGAAAAAAAAATTTGACAAAAAAAATTGAAAAAAAAAAATTGAAAAAAAAAAATTGAAAAAAAAATTTTTTTTTTTTTTTTTTGAAAAAAAGAAATTTTGAAAAAAAAAAAATTGAAAAAAAATTGCTGAGGTCTCCAGTTTACAGGGTCACTTTTAAAACCGGAACACCGGGAGGAGAGACGCATTCACGGTGGACTGAGAGAAGACTACTGTTACAAACTGCTAAATCAAGAGAATCACAGCTTCTTCTTTTGAAAAGTACACACACATACAAAAAAGATAGAACACATAAAAACTAATGAAAGAAAGAGAAATCAAGAGAATCACAGATGTGTGTGATATTATTGTGGACGGAGGGAGGAATAAAAACACTGATGTTGATAGACGAAAAGAGTTCAGTGGAGTTAAACAGATACCTAACAAACCGTGTTTGTAGTAAATGCATCTTTTATCCTCATCAAAAGGTTCTTGTAACTCAACAATGAAAACGTTGTAACAGATCATTTGTACCAGCTTGTCTCATTACAGTCAAAAGAAGGACTTGGGAAATTAACTCAACTTGTCTCTCTTGTATTCTCTGAACCGAGGTCCCAGATAGATGACAGCTTGAGGCAGAGACGCTGTAAAAGCGAATGAAAATCAAACTGCTGCAACCTGTCGACGGGGAATTCTTCACAGAGCATTTGGCTGAAAAAAATATAACAGCAGTTTTTGTTAAAGTATAATTGTGCCTGGCAGAAAGCCTCATCATCACCACAGCTGGGAGTTTGTTTTCTCATTGATGTTTGAAGGGGCTAATATTTTTGTTGTGTGTTTATTTGTAGCGTGCACTCTTCACATTTCAGGAGCTCTGACACATGTCACGTCCACTACAGGGTGAAGTCTCAGGAGTGGTGAGTCTCACGGCCAAATACCACCAGATCAGTGTCCAGTCCGTCTCCAATCCATCACGGCACCGGATCTGACTGGTTTCTATTCTAGTCAATGTGTTAACTTCCACTGGATCCGCTCCATTGCGTTCTGGCAGGTCAGAGCCCTCCGGATCAGATACACAAGACTTCTATTTGTCCCAGATGCCGGAGCACGACGCATCCATCTCAACAGAGCAGATGGAGCGGGACAGGAAGTCAGGTTTCACCAAAACAAAATGTAAACATCTGGTTAATTTTCAGAATAAAACACTCTGTGTTATCACCAGATCGTATTTCACTTAACTACAACAACAAACCAAAGTCATGATGAGCGGAGCCAGGCCTGGAGTCAACAGGTCAGAGGTTTTCAGAGGACCAGAAAGACAACATGGATGAGGAGAGGAGGAGGAGGAGAATCCTTGATTCAGTGATTACAGAGGGAAAACCTCGGTCACATGACTCCAGCTGTCCGGAGTCAGAGCTTCTCAGAGCGTGCAGCCAGACCGCAGCGGATCGGAGAGGAACCGGACACGGATCTGGTGGAAGTCCCGTGTCAGGAGGCGGGACACTTCATCAAAAGCAGGCTGTGAACCCACAGTGTGATGTTTACAGCTTGGTTATGGACAAAGCTGCAGAGACCGAAGCCTTCATGACAGTTTTTGCACTTGAATCAACTCTAGTAGCAAACGGACGGATGTGCAGACATCTTTACTTCTCTGCTCTTGCAAATGATTCGCCTCCTTCACACCTGGATGTTTGCGTTCATCCTGTTGCATGTCACTCTTCTGGGTTTGCAGATATGTAGCTCTAGTGAAAGTTCAGACAGGAAGACTATAAAGCAATCACAGCAGTTTAACTCTCTCTCCCTCGTTCAATAGCTCACCTGCTTCCAGCTGCATGCTCCTGAGCTGTCATTGGCTAATCAGCAGCGGCGTCATCCAATAGCTCAGCGGCACGCCCTTATCATCAGCCTCATCAACTCTCTGCTGTCTTTTTAAATGTGTCTCTCTCTCCTGCTAGTTCCTTCTTGCATTGATGGTGCGCACCCCTCCACCTCCCTGTCTCCACCTGGTCTCTGCAAGTCCACCACCACCAGAGTCTGGACTCTAGGGGGATTTCTTCAGCTGCCAAATTCACACATCCTACGCTCACAAAATGATCCCCATAGAGAATAGATTGAGATACCTCTATGGCCTCTGAAATACTGTCACTACAACACAACCCCAGGGATTCACGTCATGTGTAGGGCTTCTGAGGCTTGGGTACCCGTGCATACGTCTGGCTGCCAGCTAGAGGGAAAATCATGGCGGCTCTCCTCCGGCTTCGACCCGGTCGGCGTTGGCCAGCCCTGACTGTGGTCCATCGGCATCACTCCATGACTCTGACACCAGTTCATTTATAAATAGACGTGGACAAAAACTCAAACAAAGAAGGATAAGGGGATCTTCTGCGACAAGATCTGAGTCTCTAATCAACTCCTCACTTCCTGACCTCCACCAGTGTTGACCAGGTAAGCCCCGCCCCTAGCCTGACAGCCATGGTGCTCAGCCAATAGGGATTCTCACATCAGCTCACCTGGACCTCACAGGTATTTCCCTCATGTGTGAACACAAACAGCTTTAGTTATTAGGAGTCTTGTGAGTTTCCTTCAAAGTGCTAATAATGCAACATTAGATTTTAAAAGCAATCACACATCAGCTTTAAATGCGCCGCTCACTGGAGGTTTCAAGTGTTCGAGAGTGAAGGTTGAATTTAAATTTTGGAGTTCAAACAAAGTTAAAGAAAGTACAAAGGAACGCTGAGACGCACAGACTCGCTACAGTTTTGAGGCGAGTTCCTTTTGTTTTGCTTTTCCCCGTTTCTCTCTCTTATTCGTCACTTTTATCCGGCGCAGCTTGCGGTGTGTAAGCAGATGGGGATTCAGTTTCTTCTCCACTCAGGATAAGAGAACGATTTGCATTTGTTCCCAAAGCAACAGAAACACAGAGGATACTTTTATCAGAGTAATCCCCTCACTCCCTGCTCCCTGGATGACTTTTGTTGAATGTTATAAAACTTGGAGACCTTGAATCGACGCGGGAGAACACAAAGGAAACTTCCCTTGTAGATAAAACGCTCTTTTATTAAAGCAAACAACAAACCGTGAGCTCAACTGACCTTAAAGCTCATTTAACAGAAGTGGAATTGTCTCAGTTTGCTGTCAAAGATTGCTGCAGGCTGCAGTCACTCAGAGATAAGAGCTCCACTTCACACGTCCACAAACATGCCGGATAAAAGACAACACCTGCTTGTTGTTTTAATAGCTTGCAAATGGCAGGAGAGAAAAGTGAAGGCAGGAAGGAGAAGGAGATAAAGGATTGAGTTAGCTGAGGAAAGAAAACAAAAGAAGAAAGAGGATAGGAAAGGGAGAAAACATCCCAATAAAGAGGAGAGAGATATAATGAGCCTGATTTGAATATCAGAGCATCAGCACATTTTGTGACGGGGTGGTTTATTATAAATCCTCCTGTGAATGTGGAGCAGTGTTTTCTGGAGGACGGATTCTCTGAGGATTCCCCAAACACCGATGAAACCACATCACGTGTCTCTCCGTGAGAACCACAAATCCCCCAGAGGAGATTTACATTCAGCTCTGAGGGAGAGAGAGTTTCTGTGAATGAGAGAGAGTGTGTGTGTGCATGTCTGTATCATCACATTTATTAATTTCACACAGCGAGTCCCCATTAATCTCTCTGAATAATTAAATGGGTTTTCAGCTTGATTCAAAATTTGAGCACTGGAGTGCTAAATGAGTTTCGGGAGTGTTTTAAAGGATCATTTCGCTGTTTCAAGTCAAAGGAAGAGAATATTAGCAGATGTTAAAGTTTGTTTTGATTGTTTGTTTTCATAAATACATTTATATAATTTATACTGAAGACTGCTGACACATCCTGAAGCACAGATCTGACGTGAAAATCTAACCTACATTTGTTTTTACACTTTGAAACTATGGGGCGCCGTTTGTAAAGTTGTGGACACTGAAAATAACAATAACATGTCTCCACATTTAGCTCGAAAACGTCATAAAAATAGAGTGAATATTTAAAAGTCACTTTTTTATCACATTTAGAGGAATATTTATGATCTTAACATTTAGTTTTGTTGTGAAAAATATATTAAGTTAAAATCATTGTTAAATCCAAATGCTAAAATCTAAATGTTAAATATTTATCATTTAGATTTTTATTAAACATTTAGATTTATATTAAAGATTTAGATTTAGATTTAACATTTATATTTATATTTAATATTTATATTTATATCTAACATTTAGATTTGTATTTAACATTTATATTTATATTTAACATTTAGATTTATATTTAGCATTTAGATTTATATTTAACATTTAGATTTATATTTAGCATTTAGATTTATATTTAACATTTAGATTTAGATTTAACATTTATATTTAAATTTAGCATTTAGATTTAACATTTAGATTTAACATTTAGATTTAGATTTAACATTTATATTTAATATTTAGATTTAGATTTAACATTTAGATTGAGATTTGACATTTAGATTTATATTTAGCATTTAGATTTATATGTAACATTTAGATTTAGATTTAACATTTAGATTTAAATTTAGCATTTAGATTTAGATTTAACATTAAGTTTTATATTTAACATTTAGATTTATATTTAGCATTTAGATTTATATGTAACATTTAGATTTAGATTTAACATTTAGATTTAAATTTAGCATTTAGATTTAGATTTAACATTTAGATTTAGATTTAAGATTTAGATTTAACAGTTATATTTAGATTTAGATTTAACATTTATATTTATATTTGACATTTATATTTAACATTTATATTTATATTTAATATTCAATATTTAGATTTAACATTTAGTTTTATATTTAATATTTAGATTTATATTTAATATTTAGATTTAGATTCAGCATTTAGATTTAGATTTAACATTTAGATTTAGATTGAACTTTTAGATTTAGATTTAACATTTAGATTTAAATTTGAGATTTAGATTTACATTTAACATTTCGATTTAGATTTAACATTTAGATTTAACAATGATTTTAACTTAATATATTTTTCAGAAAAAAAATTAAATGTTAAGATCATAAATATTCCTCTAAATGTGATAAAAAGTGACTTTTAGAAATTCACTCTGTATTTTTTGATGTTTTGGAGCTCAATGTGGAGACATGTTGTTATTTTCAGTGTGCACACCTTTACAAACAGCGCCCCACATGCATCCATGTATGTCTGCAGTTCTCCTGAATATAGGCTCATTCTTTCAAACCGCTCACATTGAACACAACTTTCTTTTGTGTTTTTAAAACAGCAGGAAAATGTGAACACAGCATTCAGCTCAGCAGCTTAGCAGTAACATTCATCCTGCATGTTTACACCTCCTCAAACAAACACTTAAAGTACAGCAAACACTGAATAAATAATGAGTCTGTTTATTTTCATTCAGTTTTGTATTCTGTCTTCCTCAGCTGTGAGCTGCCCAGAGGGAAAACAACAAACAAAACTGCAGCTCTGAAAACCCTAGAAACACAACATATAACTGGGATTTATCAGCTGAATATTTGGCTTAAGGCTCTGACTCTTAACACCCAAACACACGGGGGAAATCTGCTGCTTAAAAGACGACGTGAACAAAGAAACACAAATAGGTGAGTTATTCTCCATTCTTAAAAAACTACACCTCTCTAAAGGCATAAGAGTTTAAAGCCTGTGTTCTTATTTGTTTATAAAACACCATCAAACATTCAGTGGAGCTGACTTCATCAGCACCATTAAGTACAGCACATCTGAATTGTTAGCAGCATAATCCATGTTGAATACATGCCACGTGTCATAAATCCAACTATGTCCAAGCGGCAAACTCCGGTCTAAAAATATGAGTCCAATGAGGAAGTACCAGAAACCACACACACACCAATTCAAAGAGACGATCTTTACAGCAGAAATAAACATGTTTACAGTCTGGTTCAAAAGACCAGTGTAGTCTGGATTTCCAATGAGAGGCACAGCTGACTTGATTGACAGGCGGGAACACTGTAGCTGTTGGCTAGGAGGCTCAAAGCCCGCCTCTTTACATCACACTCGCTCGACAGCTCCAATATGGCTGCCGCCGCCGATTGGCCTCAAAACAGCGCTTCAGAAACAGACGGGTGACGTCACAGATACTACGTCCATTATTCATACAGTCTATGGGTAGATCTTGGTCAATCACTGCCCTCAGAGTTAACTATGCTCACATGGGCGTCTGTGGCTCAGTGGGTGGAGTCGGTCTTCTATCAATTGGAAGGTTGGCGGTTCGATCCCAGCTCCGGCAGTCACATGCCGAAGTGTCCTTGAGCAAGACACTGAACCCCAAATTGCTCCCTCTGTTGTTCAGAGGTGTGTGAATGTGAACAAATGAGATTAGCTGTTGAAGAGGTAAAGGTAGGTAGGGCTAATTCGTTTAGTGTAGGCAGTTTTCAGGACGGTGTATCGATCAGGATACATGGAAGGATGAGGAGACGGTGCGTGCACTTAGCTGCCGTACAGCCAGCAGTATTTATTTCCTTTCTCACACAGTTAAATAGGAATATTGTAGTAGTCTGGAAAAAATCACACACAGTAAACATATAAGGCGCTGGTACACAGTAAACTAAAAATGCACTGACATGTAAAAATGTATAGGAAATAAAGGGATATAAACACACACTCATCAAAATACTTATACATGAAATCAAAACACTTACTTTTCATCAGCGACTCAACTAAGAGGAGCAGGTAAACTATCAACTAGGCACACAAACTACTGCTCTGCCCGTCTCTCCCCAAACATGCGCACTCTGAACGGAGCTTAACGAGCTGCATGACTCATGCATGCAGGCAGAGCATGACCATTAACCCCTTACTCCCTGAGCCTCTGAAACATTAGCTAACACTGATGATCCCTCACTACATAGCAGCCTCTACCATCAGTGAGTGAATGGGTATGAATGGGTGAATGTGACGATTAGTGTAAAAGCCCTTTGAGTGGTCAGAAAGACTAGAAAAGCGCTATATAAGTACAAGTCCATTTACCATTTACATTCATGAGTTGCACATGGAGCCGCTTCACCAAAACATGAGCATGTTTGTTTTAACACGTTCATGCACAACGCTGTCATGACTGTGCCTAACATGGAGCATGCACATCCAGCTGCTTAGCACTGAACACAGGCACACTCTCAAGTGTTTGTGCCAAACATGTAATCAAGCAATCAAGCAGCTTAATTCATGAAAACAAACGTTTCTACAAAAATTACTTTCATGATGTTAAAAAGTTCCAGTTGATCACATTACTTAGTCTCAGAAAATATCTGATGAGATGCCAGAGAATAAAGGAAATTCTTAACTCAAAGCACAGGCCGGTTTCAGTCTTCACTGGTCTGCACTGAGAATAGAGAGATATGAAGTGTTTCTGCGTGCAGCATTTTTCCCCTGTGGGCTGAAACGAGGCCAGTTTCCCTCTGAGCTTGGTTCTCGTGAGAGTTTTCTCAGGGGACACAAATATGTGTGTATCTGTGTGTGTGTGTAAGTGCAAATGTGTGCACATCAGGGAGACTGAGCATTCAAATGATCCTGTGTGTGTGCTGGCGAGTATCTAGAACATTTGTGCAGAAATTACAGGACATTCCCATGTGGCAGGAATGTGTGTGTGTTTGTGTGTGTTTGCATATATGAAATAAAACTTCACCCGCTCTCAGAGCTTCAGTATGGAACACAGAAACTCCCAGGCGAGGCTGGATTTGTGTATGCAAAAAGAGAGACTGTGTGTTTTATGCCTCTGCGTTTCATCGTCTTCATCTGTCAGATGACGCTCCGCTTCATACTGTGTGTGCACAAACATGTAGCTGTGTCCTCGTGCATCCTCATGTGTCTCATGTGGTTTTCCTTCAGCCTGTTTGTATGCACACATGGAGACACAGAGCTGCAACTGATGGAACTGGGACACTCTGCTGTCGTGGAAGTCTGTTTTTAGCCGTGCAGCTGATGAAGTCCTGTCACACACAATGACAACATGCTCAGGTTGTGCCTGGCGTTTCAGCATGCATGATCGACATGTGGACGGGGAGTGATCTGCAGGAAGGGGGTGTTTTTATTCAGAGATGAATGAACAGAGCCTTTGAGAGATTGTTCTGTATTTGGGCTGATACCACACTGCAACATTTATCACACACAGACTATCTCTATCTCTTCACTGTAATGATGCTCTTTAAAGAATTACAGGAACTTTTCTCCGACTCCTGCCAGCGATGAATTGACAGAAATGTAACAGCAGCAGTGAGCTTGGGTAACAGAGGGTGTGATGTGAATTTGAATCAGGGCTCCAGCCTCACTAACCTGGTGTGAGGAGACCTAAGAGTGTCAGATCTGTCTCTCACATCACAGCAAGGTGTCCCGAGGTTAAATATCTCAAGCAGAGTCTTCAACGTGATATGCAAAGGACATCTGTGGCCAGTCTGCTTCGTGAAGGAAGAGAAGTGAATGTTTGCACCAAGACGGCAGTTCAGAGGCATCACTCAAAGGCTGCCATGCATTTAAACACATATGGAGAAATTATTACAGACATATGGTGTGGATGTTCGTCTGTAAGATACATTTAGCACAAGCTTAAACATAAGCCACGTCTTCACTGAAAGGACCCAAGGCTCTTCAGCCAAGCAGCCACTTTTCTAAAGTTTCCCAAAGTCCAATGACCGGTGAAAATGAAGCATCACGGTTTGCTGAGGGGTTGCACAGCAGACTCAGTGATCAGAAATGATAATAGATGCAAGACCTGGGTCTGTATGCATGTGCAGCCATTACACAAATGGGACCATTAGTCTTAACGTAGCGTTAGCCGCATGCACGACTGCAAATAATTATCCAATTAACTAATTGCGCCATGAAAGCAAGGCTGGTGCAAAACGTCACATGTCCAGGGAACCTCCTGGAAAACCATGATCCAACAAATTCAAACTGAGCATGCTGTTGGGAGATTCAATGTATTGTTGGATTTAATATGTTGTTGGGATCAGATCCGTATAAGGCCACAAACTGGGACATTCTGACATCATGCAGCTGGGACCATGGTGTAAGGTTGGGAGAGTTAGAAATGTTAGAACTTCCCAGAAGTCTTAAGCAGTGCTGGGACACGCCGAAATGGAACGTAACATGTATTGCAAAAAGTGTGTGTGTGTGGAGCTGGGAAAGGAGCCACAGGATACTCTCAATATTAATCAATGTTGATGGACCAGGACTTTGCCTAAAATGGACGATGCTGTGGATGAGGATGTGCCAAATATTGACTTGGTGTTCATGGAGACTTACTACGCATAAACAACAATAAACATGGCGAGCGGTCCCGCTGTGACTGAGGGAAGATCAAGAAGAGATGGACATTTGATTAGAAGAATCTAGAATGAACAAACAGCTGTTATCAGCAAGTCAATCCTCAGAGAGAACAAACAAGGAGAAAGGGAAAGTCTGGCTTCAGATCTTGAACCGGGTCAATGCGTGTGGTGTTTCTGAGCGCGCTCAGTAGAAGACCTACAAAATAAAATAAGTAACATGAAAGCGGCTTTGAGCAAAAAGCACCGCCACCAACGTGGTACAGGTGAAGGACCAAATCCGTTAGCAAGTCCTCATCCTTCAATGGCGGTACAGGACCACCTGTCCCCCCATTGAAGGATGAGGACTTGTTAGCAGAGTTGTTTAGGAAGGATTCACTTCACAGTGTTGCTGATAGGTTATCTAAGAATGATGTAGCATCTCCTAAATCTAAATTTGCTGTATATTCTGACATGGTCAGACTTTTCCAGAGGATTCGTTCGATCCCTAAATATCTGTTGCCTTTTCATATTTGGTCTTAAACAGCCTAACAGGTGAGGTAATCCTGCTGTTAGCACCTGTAATGGTGGGGTCTACCTCCATTAAATGTAATGCTTTGTTAGGACGTTAACCTGGCTCATGTAGACCGCTAATCCATTTCTTCACCTTTTGTACAAACGGCCTGTTTTCACCACTAATGGCTGGACATGCATACGGGCCCGGCTCCCTTAGTCTCTGTTCTTTTTGGTGGTGCTGCTCCTCTAGCAGGAAGCTTCTGGCAGGTAAAATAAAGTCTCTGGGACTTTATTTGGGCCCTGGTCCCTGTAATGAAATGCATTGAGTACTTCATACAGTCCCATGATCCTTGTGAAAGTTCCCGTTTTGCTATCGAGAAAAACAAGAGTACCAATAACAAAGTAGAACATGAGAAAGTAAAGAAAGTTGAAAAGAAAGAGCTCCATGAAAGATTGAAGGACCAAACAGAGGCTGGGAGAGATATAGGCGACACAAGACAAAGTAAAAACAGGGTGAGAGAAAGGAGGCTCGTTGTAGAGCTGGAGAGGAGGAGTGACAAGACGAGGATGGAAAAGTACCTGCAGCCAGAGCGTGGACAGGAGGTATAGATTCAGAGGATGATGTGAAGAGGAGAAGGAGGAATGAAAATCCCCTGACTCAGTTCTCAGCCTCAGGAAGGATGCCAAATAAAGAACAGAGAAAACAAAGGAAGAGTGTGAGGAGAGATGGGGGAGAGGAAGGGAAAGTAAAGAGGAAGGAGGAACGAGATCTGTGATGGTGATAACTTCAGAGGAGGACAGAGAAATCTCCAGACTCAAACTCAGATACAGATCTGTTCAGTGATAAGTCAGAGAAGTGACTAATGTTTGGAGGACAGTTCCCTGCCCACTTCTTGGCTTATTTCTGTTTGGCATTAGTCGGTTTGAATTAGAGGAATGGAAGAGAAAACCTCATCCAACAAGTCCTGTCATCCATCGTAGCCCACAGTCATCTCAGAACTTGTGCTGTTGATACCTCCAAGTTGTCAGGATGTTTACCTTTGAAAAGGACTCTATATGGTTAAAATACTATCTTTACCACACTCACTCATGACAGATCTGCATCACAAAGCCAATGTTGCCACAAACAGGTGCAAAGACTGGAGAATTTTCTGAGTTTCTTACATTTCTTACCCATTCATAGAGGAACATCTGCAAGCTGCACTGATTTCACATTCAACGTATCGATCTTAGAATCACCTGAGAAACGTATCCTCCCAATTCTGCAGCATCCACCTGCAGACTCCAGTCAGAAGAGTCTAAGATATCATCTCATCAATCAATCTTTATTCACCAAGCGCCAAATCACAACAAATGTTCTCATCAGACTCTTTCCAAACAGAGCAGGTCTAGACTGTACTCTATGTTCTATTATTAACAAAGACCCAACATCAAGACTGTGTTAACCTTTCACTGCTTCAGCTTCCAGACCGTAGTCGGGGAGCACAGGGGAGACTTATGGGTCTGCTCCAGGGCCTTTCCCTTCGTCCGTTCACATGCTCACCGGCACTTCTACACACACACATCCTCTTTCACTCTCACTCACTCTACGTTCCACACTTACACACACAGCTATTCTTAACAGAGCTATGCTACTAGTATAACAACAGGATCAGATCCAGTCCCATCTCACAGACAGGACTCAGTCTGGTCTCATCTTAATCCACCATGAGCAGAGCACTTTGCAGCATTTAGCAAGTTACAGTGGCAAGGACAAACTTCCTTTAACAGGCAGAAACCTCCAGCAGGACCAGACTCATGTTAGACACACATCTGCTGAGACCTACCGTGATGGAGAGAGGGATAGAGGGAGATGAAGAGAGAGAGAGAGATGATAGTGGGGAGACAGATAGTAGTAGTTGTAGCAGCTGGAGTCTGGCACGTCCAAAGCAGCTGAGATCCAGAGGAACCTACGAGACAAGGGAGCTCAGGGACTCCAGAAAGGTCTAGTAACTTTAATGGGACAGGAAGAGTTAAAGTAAGAGACAGGCAGAGGGAGGAGGGAGAGGGAAAGACAGGATCCCAGTGTGTCAGTCTAAGCCTATAGCAGCATAACTAAGAGCTGGTCCAAGCCGGATCCAGCTCTAACTATAAGCTTATGATGAGAAACAGCAGCAGCAGCCAACCTTCAGCATTTAGTTAGTTACAGTGGTGAGGACAAACTTCCTTTAACAGGCAGAAACCTCCAGCAGGACCAGACTCATGTTAGACACACATCTGCTGAGACCGTGTTGGAGAGAGGGATAGAGGGAGATGAAGAGAGAGAGAGAGATGATAGTGGGGAGACGGATAGTAGTAGTTGTAGCAGCTGGAGTCTGGCACATCCACAGCAGCAGAGATCCGGAGGAACCTACGAGACAAGGGAGCTCAGGGACTCCAGAAAGGTCTATGGTTAGTAACTTTAATGGGACAGGAAGAGTTAAAGTGAGAGACAGGCAGAGAGAGGAGAGAGAGGGAAAGACAGGATCCCAGTGTGTCAGTCTAAGCCTATAGCAGCATAACTAAGAGCTGGTCCAAGCCTGATCCAGCTCTAACTATAAGCTTATAATGAGAAACAGCAGCAGCAGAACAACCTTCAGCATTTAGCAAGTTACAGTGGCGAGGACAAACTTCCTTTAACAGGCAGAAACCTCCAGCAGGACCAGACTCATGTTAGAAACACATCTGCTGAGACCGTGTTGGAGAGAGGGATAGAGGGAGATGAAGAGAGAGAGAGAGAGAGATGATAGTGGGGAGACGATAGTAGTAGTTGTAGCAGCTGGAGTCTGGCACGTCCACAGCAGCAGAGATCCAGAGGAACCTACCAGACAAGGGAGCTCAGGGACTCCAGAAAGGTCTATGGTTAGTAACTTTAATGGGACAGGAAGAGTTAAAGTAAGAGACAGGCAGAGAGAGGAGAGAGAGGGAAAGACAGGATCCCAGTGTGTCAGTCTAAGCCTATAGCAGCAGAACTAAGAGCTGGTCCAAGCCTGAACCAGCTCTAACTATAAGCTTATAATGAGAAGCAGCAGCAGCAGCCAACCTTCAGCATTTAGCAAGTTACAGTGGCGAGGACAAACTTCCTTTAACAGGCAGAAACCTCCAGCAGGACCAGACTCATGTTAGACACACATCTGCTGAGACTCATCACTCCTCAAGTTACTGCATGTAAAATAAATCTGCAAGGAGTGATGTGATCGAGGCCAAGACACCAAACTCATATGATGTTCTGCTGCTGCAATAAAAGTTTCAACCATCAGGATGTGAGTCTGCTGAAGGAGCTTTGCATCATTTTTTCAATAGAATGTGAACACAAGTCTTTGCAGCAACATGCAACTTTTATTTCCTAAAGAATGAGTGTGTAGTTCATTAGTTCTTGGGTTATTCGAAGCTTGTTTTGTGTGGTGATGTATGGAATTTGTGTAGATACAAACATATGTCGTCTGCGTACGGTTTTATCTTATGTTGTCAATGAGAAACCCTAAATACAGGGAACTGCGAGGCTCTTCAGGGGGATTTTATTTATGACAACTGGGGAAGAGGTGAGGTATATTGCATTGTATAATGAACAAACATATTCAAACCAAACAGGCTTTAAGTTAGCCAGTTTGGCTCAGCTGTTAAATTGTGCAGCCAGGGCCCAAATCTGACCCTCGGCCCTTTGCTGTGCATCATCCCCCTCTTTCTTTAAGTCTCCTCCTCTATCCATATCTCTCTTTCTCAGTAAAGAAATAAAAGCCTACAGTGAACTTTTGAAAGCACGCAGGTTCTCTGCCACAGACGGATCAAGCTGTTTTCCTGCTGATAGTTTAGCTAGCACACTCATGCTGCATCCAGATTGTTTTAATATCCCATGAAGGAGTTGTTGTTGTTTGTTTGTTTTCTTTTTATTATAACTGACATGAAGGGGAGATAATTAAAGGGGGATGATGGAGGCATACTGGGGCATACTGTGGATGATGCCTGAGTCTTAGATGGAGGTGTAGCTGATAGATTGAGGTGCAGATGGAGGGATGCCGGCTGTCCCAGCAGGGATGAGAGGCTCCCTGCCGCTTGTGTTTGTGCACCAGTTTGATCACTTGTTTGTCTGCCATTTGTTTGCTCAGTCTTGTTGTCTTTCATTTCTCGTTCTACGGGGAGACTTTGATGGGAAGACGGCACATCTGCTCGAAATACAAACCCGCTCACTGCCACCATTCACTCCTACTTTATGTTTTATTTGTCTTTTAATGACTTTATCTCTCCGCCATCTTTATCTCCAGCTCTCTTTGACTTTTTGCTTTCCATATGGTAAAGGAGGAATAGAGAAGATAAAAATGCTTGGATAGAAGAGATAAAGATGTGCAGTGCTAGGCACAACAGTTGGTAGTCCACTTGATTTATTAAATTGTATTTTCATTTTAAAGAAATATGCAGCGGCTGAAGAAGACATGCTCGAACACATTCCCATGTTGTGAGGCCTCCAGTGGACGTCTGACATGAAGCAGATTTGTGAGGAGGCCATGATGCAATGCAGAGAGAAGTGAGAGAAAAGAGGGGTGAGATCTAAGAGAGAAAGAGAGACATAATGGAGGCTTAGTGTTGCTTCAGACTGGCAGCATGTTGGCTGCATGTGATGCCCTGCATCATGCTGTCATGGTGTTCACACCAGGTGTGTGTTGGCTGCATGATGTCTGCAGTGTGTAACAGCTCTGTGTTCATGCAGGCTGGGCGTCGGCTGTGTTGCTGCTGTGTGTCCGGTCTCTCTTTATAGATATTACCCAAAAAGTATCAGCACTAGATATGTAAGATGAGATCAACTGCAAAGTATTATTAATGCATGCAAATAAAATAAACATATTTATCACTCGGCTGATATTGACTTAAAAATGTAATATCGGGAATTATCGGTATCAGGTTTTTATAACCGATGTTTGTTTGGTAGGCTTTAGCAATTCCTGCATGAACGCAGCATGGGACGTTTACAGGTACGCTACACTCGTGGGTTGCTAACCGTGGCTAACAAGCTTGCTCGCCCGGTGCATGAGATGTCCGTGGTTTGGAACTATTTCCAAGTGT
Source organism: Notolabrus celidotus (assembly GCF_009762535.1). NCBI lineage: Eukaryota > Metazoa > Chordata > Actinopteri > Labriformes > Labridae > Notolabrus > Notolabrus celidotus. The sequence goes on along the minus strand of NC_048285.1, from coordinate 33,045,932 downwards.
CACCTACGAATCGTAAATCTGCAATGACTGCAAAGCGTTGGTTATGCGAGGAGGAAACAAGGCGTCTTCCTTTAATACATCAAATTTGATCTCCCATCTCAAGAAGAATCTTTCTTGTTTTTATTTGCAGTATTTTGAGAGAGCAGGGCGATGGAGCCCAGTTTATAATTTAAAGGGGACATATCACGCTTTTTTCATCAACATATATTGGTCTAAGAGGTCCCCAAAACATGTCTTTAAAGTTTATGCTCAAAAAAACACTTTGAAATCAGATTTTGGCATGCCTGAAAAGTCCTCTTCTTCATTCCTCATCAGAACACTCTGTTTTCCCTCTGACCACGCCCCCTCCGGAAGTGGATGTGCCTCGGCTCTCCAGCACGTTGATCTAATGTTTACATGTTGGCTGAATATACACGGCTGCTCAGAGATCGCGTTACTTCAACCCTCTGAATCTGATCCTGACGGAGAGGCGCCTGTAGCAGGACCTTTCTGAACGATTGGTCATAGATTTAGTGTTTCTTGTTGTTTTATTTATCAGTATGTAGACGTGTGTCTTGGTACACAGCTACGAACATGTAGCTATGCTAACTAGCGCTAGCACTTATCCATGATAAATAAAAATCATCCACTAGATCTTCAAATCTGCAGACGTGGGGAGTAAAACCGACCTCTGCCAGAAAGGCAGCAGGACCTTTCTGAAGGATTGGTCACAGATTTAGTGTTTCTTGTTGTTTTATTTGTCAGTATGTCGACGTGTGTCTTGGTACACAGCTACAGCTACAGCTACAGCTACAGCTACAGCTACAGCTACAGCTACAGCTACAGCTACAGCTACGAACATATAGCTATGTGGCTATGCTAATTAGCGCTAGCACTTATCCATGATAAATAAAAATCATCCACTAGATCTTCAAATCTGCAGACGTGGGGAGTCAAAGCGACCTTTGTGTTTATTAAGACAGCCTACAACTAGCATGCCTCCCTCCTAAGCTCCTTGTTAGCACACATTTGTGCAGGGAATAAAAAACGGAGGAGGGGTTGAGTTGTATTTTATACAGTCTATGGGCTGAACAAGCTCCGAGCTCTGACTCCGTGACAGACCGGATATTGTTGTTACGTAACAAAAACACTGAAGTCTGAAACGGCTGGTTTCAGCACACATTTACAGAAAGGTGGAGAAATCAGAACAGGGGCAGAATGGATTTTTTTCATTCTCGGGGGGTTTGTAGACAGGGACACATATTTCAGGTAAAGAACCATTAAAAAGTCAATTTTGCATGATATGTCACCTTTAATTAATAATATATAATTTAAGTTATGTCCATTTCCTCATTCATTGAACTTGGAATAAAAGAGGACTATGTTTGTTCACTACTCTGGATTGAAGATATGCATCTTCCTTGTTTTGATATTGTCTGTAGTGTTTGAGGTGAAATGTTTCTCTCTAAAATCTCTACAAAATAATAAACATGGGCGTACCATATTGGCACTTTTTTCCATAACTTAAGTTGAAGTTGTTCTCTTATTTTGCACACAGTGTGTACATTTGGAAAGCCATGTTGCATTTACTGTATGTATGCATCCAGTGGGGCAGAACAATACAATTAGGTATAATGTGTTAATTCCACAATAGGAGATATGTTATGTCGTTACAGCTTTGGTGTAAAAAGCCTGAATATAACGGTATCGGAAATTAAGAGTTGGACAATATCGGTAGAAAAGCCAATATCAAGCATCCCTGCTCATGACTCAACAGGTGGTTCAGTGCAGTGAGAAAGGGGAGGTTTCAGGGGTTACAGAGCTTTTAAAATAACTGTATTTACAGAAAATACTGAATCAGCAAGAGTGGAAGGGGGACAGAGAGATGAAGAGACAGATACAAGGAGATATATCCTGGAAGAAATATCATTGTGATATTACCTGATGTTACTGAAATTGTCAGCACGATACACTTAAAGCTTACGTGATATATCACTGTCAAACTTTTGTAATAAATGCATCGTGGGAAGACGAGGAGAGTCTCTCCATGGAAGAAACAGATCAGGCTTTTACATTCCTTGGATGTATCTCACAGATGTAGACTAAATATTATTGATGGAAATGATTGTTTTTGGAGCCAAGGAGGAAAGGTTAAAGGTTACTGCTCAGCTTCAATCTGCAAAGATGAAATGTTCAAACCAAGCCAGAAACCTTGGTGTAGTCTTAGACTCAGACCTTAATTTCTGCAGCCACATTAAGACCATTACAAAGTCCGCCTACTATCACCTTAAGAATATATCAAGGATTAAAGGACTCATGTCTCAGCAGGATGCAGAAAAACTCGTCTATGCATTTATCTTTAGCAGATTACTGTAACGGGGTCTTTACAGGACTCCCTAAAAAGTCCATCAGACGGCTGCAGCTCATACAGAATGCTGCTGCTCGAGTCCTAACAAGGACCAACAAAGTAGACCACATCACTCCAGTTCTTAGATCCCTACACTGGCTTCCTGTCTGTCAGAGAATAGACTTTAAAATCCTGCTGATGGTTTATAAAGACCTGAATGGTTTAGGCACAAAATGCATAGCTGATCTGCTGCTACTGTATGAACCATCATCAGGTACTGGTCTGCTTTCAGTCCCTAGAGTCAGAAGGAAACATGGTGAAGCAGCGTTTAGTCATTATGCACCACATATCTGGAACACACTCCCTGAAAGCTGCAGGTCTGCTCCAACTCTCACCTCCTTTAAATCAAAGACTAAGACCTTTATATTTGACACTGCCTTCCTATCTTAGCTCATTTTAACTCACTTTAAATTAAAATTTTAATGTAATTTTTAATATATTTCTAATTTTCCTTTTCTTTTCTGTTTCATTATATTTGTGATTTTAATTGTGTTATTTTATGCCTGTCTGAATGTCTCCAATGCTTTTAATCCTTTAATGTAAAGCACATTGAGTTGCCCTCGAGTATGAAATGCACTATACAAATAAAGTGGCCTTGCCTTGCCTTGGAAGTCCATAATTTCCTGAGAACCACTTGCAGATCATGGGATAAACAGGCAAACCTCCTATCTTTAAGGTTTCAGGAAACAAGGCAGGTGAACGTTGATGGTATGAAGGTTCTGATCAGTTAACATGCACACTGACATTTAAATGAAGTGGTCCTGTTTCTATCAAGCACTGCTCGCAGAGTATATCTGGGCTGGAGACATGAAGGTGGAGAGTAATAAGAGGGACCAGATCTACAGCTGCCCTCATCTCTACCACAACAACTGCTGACTGTGCAGAGACAGAAAGAGAGGGAATAAACTCTCAACTCACCAGCACCAACCACCAGCTCCAAATGAGAGAGTGAGTAAAAACAAAGCTGCAGAAAACTTTCAGAGGCCACAAACAGAAGCACTTTCTCAAACACACACACACACACACACACTTTGTATGTCACTCCTCTCCCACAGGACCGGCTCGCTCATTGATGAATTATTGATGTGTATTGTGAGTTGGGGACGATGGTAACCATAGCAGAAGGAGTCCATCTCCTTTGTGCCACTGTACCAGTTACAGTAACTCTGTGACTGCAGCACATCAGGAGGAGGGAGCTGATATCTGAGGAAGGGTTCTACACTTAGCTGTGCTGACAGGTCATCAAACATCCAGATAACTGCAGCCAAACACCTAACCCGCCTGAATTCTGCTCCATATTCTCCACATCCCTGCACCTTGTTCCTGTTTTAGCTTCTCTTGTTTACTGAATTCCCCTCCCCGGGATAATTAAAGTATTTCTGATTCTGATTAATCTTATACATCAACAAAGGAAGAATCACTGTCTGTGCATTCTCTTAATGAGTCTTCGACCTCCTGCAGAGTTAATTATGCAGAAACAGTCCCGAGTGTCATGAAGAACATTGCACAATGTGTCTCACCTTATTTAAATCTTCCTCACGTCTCCTCGGTCTAACCACATCCTCCTCACATGTTGTGATTCTCCCTCTCCCTGCTCTCCGTCACATCTCCCCCCCTTCCTCACACGTGTTTCTTTTCCACCTCCCTTCTTATCTCCCCCTCTCTTTCTCTGTACCATTGTCCTCTCCTTCCTTCCCCTCTGCTCTCGGGGTAGGAGATAAACCCACAGAGCGATAATCTGTGGCTAAATAGACAGCTGATCCCTTTAAAAGCCATGCTACTGAGGGGAGGAGAGTGTTTACATGGCCTCCAGCAAATGTGCTGCACTACTGGGAAATTAATTAGCCGGCCCAACTCTCAGATGCTTCTTCCCCTCGCTCTCTCTCCGCTTTTCAAGTTATCTCTCCTCCTCCTCTCTGAGATTCTCTCCTTTCTGTGTGTGTCCACTTGGTTTTTATCCAAACTATTTTCTTGCCAATTATGATGTGGCCAATTCGCAAAAAAGTGAAAAGGGAACTGGCGAATTTCAAAACTGGGCGAAAGTTTCACACGCCCTTGAAGTGGCATTTCTCGGTCATCAAAAGAAATAATGCGATAAGCAGCGAGCGTGTTGAAATGGAACCACAGGCTTGGCACAGTCTGTTCGTTTTGTTCCACAAATACTTGAAATGTGACTTCAGGCGTCGTGGAAAGTTCTGGAAAGTTAAAAAAAAAAACTCTGTTGTTAAGAAAGAGACTTCAGATGTGGAGCACTGGAGTCGCACAGAGTTTGATGTTTATGTTGTCCTGACAAGAACAAACAAAAACAAACCGATCAGCTCTCTGAAGACCTACATTTGATGCAGACGTGTTTTAGTCTGATGTGGAGGAAGCTCATTTGTTCCCTTTAACGTCACACAGACACACACGCCTGCACTTCAATGCTCTGTGGATGGTTTCAAAGAAGGGTTATATACAGGAGGAAACGCAGGTTTAATGTATCTGAGAGGTACAGGCTGCAGGAGGAATCAGAGGAGATGATCACACAACATCTGTCAGCGTACAGATGAAGCGTTCTGGAGATCTTTATTTCAGTTTGGACAAAATCTGAAAACTTTTAATCATTTTTGGAATAATTTGACGTCAGACTCTCTTGGAACATCAAGCAGCTTTGGATAAGTCATAAAAGTATAATATATGGGATCATGCATGGGCACAGATGTTGCCTTTGTCATGTGGGTCAGCACAAAATGCAAACAGCTCCTGTGTTGAAATCATGAGTATGGTTTCATCATGAGTATGGTTTCATCATGAGTATGGTTTCATCATGAGTATGGTTTCATCATGAGTATGGTTTCATCATGAGTATGGTATGGTGTCTGCAGCAAGAAACAGGGTTCCCTCTCTTTTCCAGATATCATTTTCCAGGACATTTCCAGGATTTTCAGTGAAGTTTTGAATTCTCTCAGAGATTTAAAAAAAGTGTAAACTGTCTTCCTGCGTGGCGATGTCTATTGTGATCAGCGATGTCTACAACGTGCAGTTTCTGAGCAGCTGTGTTGCTCTTTTTGTTCCGTTTGTTTTAACTATCTGGAGTTTGCGCTCCTACTAGCTACAGTACGGTAATTGAGCTCTTAGCCTGCAGAGAAAGTTGAGGCACAGACCCCCAAGCTGTCTGCCCAACTCTGCTGGTCTCTTTAACTTAAATATAGAACTCTTTGACTCCCTTCAAGGTTAATTTACCATAAAACATAAACAATATACCCCTGTTTTCTGTAAATGCATGATTATGACCAAGTGAGGGAGAAAAGGGGTGCAGCCCGACCGGTTTGTGTCACTGTCTTTTCCAGCACAGCATGCACTCAACTTTCAATGAATGGGGATGTGTTTTTTTAATCATGTCAGGTCATATGCATTCATGTTGGAATACTTTTCAAGGACAAAACGTGATTTTCCAGGACATTTGACTTTTTCTCCCATTTTCCAGGAGTTTTCCAGTTCTGGAAAATTGGTCAACTGTTTTCCAGGTTTTCCAGGTTTTCAAGGACGCGTGGGAACCATGAAGAAAGCCTCCATGACTGCAGCTGGCATCATATTTGTAATTGGAGAGAAGGTCTGAGGTGATGAAGAACCCAGCTGCCCGGTTACTCACCCACTCCCACTCCCGCTCCAGAGCCCACATCCCACCCATCCTTCAAGCACCTCCACTGGCTCCCCATACAGCAGTGAATCCACTTCAAGATCCTCCTCATCACCTACAAAGCCCTCAGTAACCTCGCCTCCTCAAACCTGACCGACCTCCTCAAACGTCACTCCCCATCTCGCCGCCTCAGATCATCAGATGCCGACCTCCTGTCGCCCTATCACCAAGTCCAAGCCACCGCACCTTGGGGGGGCAGAGCCTTTGCCATTGCTGCCCCGACTCTCTGGAACTCTCTCCTTCCAAACATCCTCAACTCTGACTCTCTTCAATCATTCAAAAACCATTTTACCAGATTTTCCATCACTGGCTGTATTTTGAGGAAGCTCCAACCTTTATTTCTAAAGGTAACCTTGTGGTTTCAGTGGTTCCAGTGGTTCCAGTGCTTAATGCTGGGTTTGGGCAGCAGAATCACTCATCTAGGTTAGAGATTGAGGTTTAATAAAACATCTGTGTTGATGTCTTGTTCCATGTGAGACTCTAGCTGCTGTCTCCAGGGTTGTGGGTAAAGAGTTCCCTCTCAGACTTGCCCTCAAAGCATAAACATAACTTTGGTTCTGACTCCTGGAAAGCACCTCTCCATACACATGATGTATTTTAACTTCCTGGTTGTTTCTCAAACTGCAGTAAGACTCGAGGTTTAGATCTATCTGATGCATCAGTCACTCTAGCTTCCTCTCAGCCTGTCCTCAAATGTCAGCTGCTTTTGAAGTGGGTGGAAAAATGGCTGCTAGAAAGAAGCTGATGTGTTGGTTTGATGTCTGTGTTATGTGGAGTGTGTGCAGCCCAAAGGAAACCGATTCCTGAGTGTGTGTTCTGTGTCCAATCATGACAGCCAGCTGAGTTTAGTAATGTCCTGAAAACCTGATATGTATTTTGGTTCGCTCCTCAGCTCGTGGCCTGCGAGCACAGGCTGTTTTTCATAAGTTTCCTGTCAGCTCGGCGCCGGACGCAGCTGTGAACTCCTAATATGATTTGTTTGGCTCAAATTGTCTTGAGGCTCCTGAACCGAAGGGTTGCTTTGTCCTTCCAGCCAGCTGTCCATCTCAGACGAAGGCTTTCAACTTTCTACCCTTAACAACTTCTCTATGGTTCAAGGACATAGTGTGTGTGGGTGTGTATGTAAGAGAGAGTTCATATGTGTGTACAGGTTGTATCCAGAATGGTAAACACACTCTTTCTAAGCTTTCTAAGCAGCTATGAGGGACTATCGTTTGTATTGTTTCAGGCGGCCCTGGTGGACACAGGAGATCCACCTGAGCAGGGTCTGAGAGGCTGCATCCTTCTGAGGACACATCTCAAACAGATTGTGTCACAGCACCATCTGGAAGGCTCTCCCACAACAAATGCATCCTTTTCCTGTGCAACAAATGGCACTTCCTGTGAATCCTGAGTGGCTGAACATCCTTAGATTCATTGCACATCAATGCACACAAGATAGCAGTGGGTGTGGTGATGAGACACTGGGCTCTCTTGCAGTTGCAACTATTTGGTGTTGATCAGCAGCTGCTCTTATACTCCTCGTGGCCGTGTGGAAGCAGACTGAGTATCTCGGCTTGTAGACTGGTACGGGCTCCAGCACTCTGAATCGGTTTGCAGCATTTTCTCTCATTTTTGAAGATGCATGACTTATACCTGTGCCTTTCCTATTTTCCAGTGCCTCCAATTCTCAGCATCTCAGCCAATTACCAGCCAGCAGGCACTCACTCACTTCGGCTACTCTACCTGTTGTCAAGAGTAACTATGTTAATCCTGCTGCATAGTCCTGTGTCTTGCATCTGGGCTCTGCCTTGCTCAAACATCACAGACTCCTAAGCTGTGAAGTAGCAGCCTTTCAAATGCAACTCAATCTAGTAGCTTAATGCAGCTTTTAAAAATGCAAAAGTAGCCTCAACACTTTAAATGATCTTTGCAATAGCAGGTTTAGTTATTAAGTTTCGCCGTTTGGAGATTGCACTGGTTGCGCACTGGTCACATGATGGCATCGTCATCATTCCTGACCACTCGCTCGCCATGCATTGCCCTGACTGTTGCCACATTCGACGGCTCACCCTGACTTTCAGTGGAAAAGTTACCCAGAAAAATGTCGGGTAAAGTCGAGGTTTGACTCTCACAGATGCAGCTCACCTCGAAATCCTCAGGGAATTGGTGTGTGTGTGAAGACAGCATCATTTTACTGCAGATGGGTTTCAATTACTGTCAGTCTAATCTCATGTGGATGCTCAATATTAACTTCTGGATCTGTAAACGGGAGGTCAACGTTGGGGACATTCCAAATAGCTGAATTTAATTTCCATTGATTCAATGATTGAACATGAAATCCTGAAAACTTCAATCAGATTCATAAGGACGGGTTTAAAGACCAACATTTTCATGACGAGGACAAAAAAGGTGAGCAAAACGATGCTGCCAGAAGACATCCCAGCAGCTATTGTCAGCTTTAACCACCCACTGTCTGAGAGAGCAAAGTTACCTCTGAAAGGTTAAGTGCATGCATGCCTGTGCACATGTGTAGAGGAGGCGGAGACAGCAGCTACAGGCCCAGTTTGTAAAGACATTTCCTCTTGGTGTGTTAAACTCATTGTGTTGGATCAGTCGGTTTGAAAGGGTTAAACGTGTTACATTAACTCAAGTAGCATGTTGTTTGAAACCTCTTTTCATGCCCGTGGACAAAAAGCCAGATGCATTTTGGCTTCTACCTGAAAATCAATCAATGACCACTCGACTGCTGAGCGAACCATTCTGTGTCACTAAACAGAGAGCAGGCCGGCAGAGAGGAGGGGAGCGCTGAGTGTTAAAAACGCCGCTGTGAATTGTGAAACAGCTGGAGTGTCATGTTTTTCATTTACCCTCTGTTTAACCTCGGCCTCCTCACCGTGTCGCTCCTCCTGCGTCGCTCTAACCGACCCGTTTTACCCCCCCTGCTCTCTGTGATTGTCGGCTCTGACATTATTTACTCCCTGCGGCTGTATGCTCTGGTTTAGCATGTTAGCATGATAGTTTATCAGATCTGAGGATTCAGCTGTCAGAACAAGAGGCTACAAAATCAGAGCTTTATCTTCTTTACATTGAAGGACAGAATGTCTTAACCCTCCTATTATGTTCATTTATCTGGAACAGCAATAATGTTCCTGGGTCAATTTGACCCAGGGATTTTGACATTGAAAAATGTAGAGGACTTCCAGTTAGCATGAAGCGGGTAGATGTGTGTGAAGGATGCACACATGCAAAACTTACAATTAAGAGAAGAGAGAGCTTCCTCTCCTCTGAGGTGATGAAGCTACAGCTGTTAATGTTTAAGTGAACAAGCTCTGTTGATAGATAAGACGACTTGACCTTTTTATGAGCAGACATAAAATCAACATAAATATAATGAGGAGTGTTTTCATTCTACATAAATGAGTTCTGTAAATGTAAAATATATGAGCCTTCAAACAGCAGCGATGCACATCAGGCTTCAGTAACCTGCTGCTGAATCAGACGGACAGATGGCTGAACAGAACAACTAAATAAAATCAATCTGCTGCTCTCAAAGCTGAGAAAGAGGAGCTGACTTTAGAAACAACTGCTCACACAGACACACACAGACACACACAGACACACAGACACACACAGACTCACATAGACACACACAGACACACAGAGACACACACAGACTCACACAGACTCACACAGACACACACAGACACACACAGACTCACACAGACACACACAGTCTCACACAGACACACACAGACTCACACAGACTCACACAGAAACACACAGACACACACAGACTCACATAGACACACACAGACTCACACAGACTCACACAGACACACACAGACTCACACAGACTCACACAGACACACACAGACTCACACAGACTCACATAGACACACACATACTCACATAGACACACACACACTCACACAGACACACACATACACACACAGACTCACACAGACTCACATAGACACACACAGACTCACACAGACTCACACAGACACACACAGACTCACACAGACTCACACAGACTCACACAGACACACACAGACTCACACAGACACACACAGACAGAGACACACACAGACTCACACAGACTCACACAGACACACACAGACTCACACAGACACACACAGACTCACATAGACACACACAGACACACAGACACACACAGACTCACACAGACTCACACATACACTCACAGACACACAGACACAAAGACACACACAGACTCACACAGACACACACAGACACACACACAGACACACACACACAGACACACACAGACTCACAGAGACACACACAGACTCACACAGACACACACAGACTCACACAGACTCACACAGACCCACACAGACTCACACAGACTCACACAGACTCACACAGACTCACACAGACACACACAGACTCACATAGACACACACAGACTCACATAGACACACACAGACTCACATAGACACACACAGACTCACACAGACTCACACAGACACACACAGACACACAGACTCACACAGACTCACACACAGACTCACACAGACACACACAGACTCACACAGACTCACACAGACACACACAGACTCACACAGACACACACAGACACACACAGACACACACGGACTCACACAGACTCACACACAGACTCACACACAGACTCACACATACACACACAGACTCACACAGACTCACACAGACACACACAGACTCACATAGACACACACAGACACACAGACTCACACAGACTCACACAGACACACACAGACTCACACAGACTCACACAGACTCACACAGACACACACAGTCTCACACAGACTCACACAGACTCACTCACACAGACACACACAGTCTCACACAGACTCACACAGACACACACAGAGTCACACAAACTCACACAGACACACACAGACACACATAGACACACACAGACTCACACAGACACACACAGACTCACACAGACACACACAGACACACACAGACACACACAGACTCACACAGACACACAGAGACACACATAGACACACACAGATACACACAGACTCACACAGACACACACAGACACACACAGACACACACAGACTCACACAGACACACACAGACTCACACAGACTCACACAGACACACACAGACACACACAGACTCACATAGACACACACAGACACACACAGACACACACAGACTCACACAGACACACACAGACTCACACAGACACACACAGACTCACACAGACTCACACAGACTCACATAGACACACACAGACTCACACAGACACACACAGACTCACACAGGCACACACAGACTCACACAGACTCACATAGACACACACAGACTCACATAGACACACACAGACTCACACAGACTCACATAGACACACACAGACTCACACAGACTCACACAGACTCACATAGACACACTAAGACTCACACAGACTCACACAGACTCACATAGACACACTAAGACTCACACAGACTCACAGAGACACACACAGACACACTAAGACTCACACAGACTCACACAGACACACACAGACTCACACACACTCACACAGACTCACACACGTGTACACACACTGCTCACACTCTTCAGTGAGTGAGCTGTGAGATGAAACAGCTGGCTGCATCTCACCTGAGAGCTCCCCTGCCCTGTCCTCCTTTCTCTCTTTGTACATTCCTGACACAGAACAACACATTTACATGCAACAAAGCGCGCACACACACACACACACACACACACATTCCTACTGTAACACCTCACACTACTCAGGAAGCTTTAACAGAGGTGCAGCAACAGGAACATAAGTGTCTGAATGTTCCAAAAATAAAAAAGAGTAAAAGAAATAAGAAATATCTTCCAGGAACAAATTCATGATGACATCTCAGGTTTTATTTCCTCAGTGTGACGCCTCTCTCGTGAAGTGTGTGACACACCAGAGTTCATTAATTCACTCGCAAGTTTAATTTTGCATCGTGATTCATTCATCCTCGTCACAGTTTTCCTCTCACACCGGTTGTAACACTGTACTAGTTGTACGCAGGGTGTGCTTCTTCACTTGTTTGATTTCTTTTGTTTCACCCTGACAGAGATCAGATGTTTAGTGACTCTAGTTTAGCTTCCTCTCGGTCATTTTCTAGTTGTTCGGGCAGCATCCACAGGCCCTGTTTTGACTGAACCTTCCCTTCAGGCCATATTCCACCAGATCCGTTTCCAATCTGATAGGTTTCTATTCTACTCAATGTGTTAACTTCCACTGGATCCGCTCCGTTGCGTTCCAGTTCTGTCTCTGTCTCTGATCCAGCAGGTCGGAGTCCTCTGGATCAGATACACAAGACTTCTAGTTTCCTGATGCCGGATCACGACGCATCAATCTCAACAGAGCAGATGGAGCGGGACAGGAAGTCAGGTTTCACCAAAACAAAATGAAAACATCCGGTTAATTTTCAGAATAAAACACTCTGTGTTATCACCAGATCGTATTTCACTTAACTACAACAACAAACCAAAGTCATGATGAGCGGAGCCAGGCCTGGAGTCAACAGGTCAGAGGTTTTCAGAGGACCAGAAAGACAACATGGATGAGGAGAGGAGGAGAAGGAGAATCCTTGATTGACATGACTCCAGCTGTCCGGCGCTCCAGCTCTGCGCTGCGTTCTGAAAACACAACCTGTGGGTGTTGTAGACGAGAGAGCACAGAGCAGGACCGGACAGCTGATCGGACAAACCAGATACGGATCTGGTGGAAGTCCTGTTTTATTATGGACTACAGTTTTGTGCAAGAAGCATATCGACCCTGATCAGCTGTAAGAAGCTTGATATAGCCTTTACTTTCTGCTCCTTCCTCCTAAATGTCAGATTCACTGACCGTCTATCTTCCATGTTCAAAGAGCATTTCAGCATCTTCTTCATTCTCCTCCAACAAGCCTCACATTACCAACAAACTTAGCTAGCACTCTGTCTCAGTATGCAGCATTAACATGCATCCTGGGTGGATTTAAAGCTAAGCAGACAGTGGAGCTGCTGGTAGCTCATGATGAGCGGAGCCAGGTCTGGAGTCAACAGGTTAGAGGTTTTCAGAGGACCAGAAAGACAACATGGATGAGGAGAGGAGGAGGAGGATCCTTGATTCAGTGATTACAGCGTGAAAGCCTCGGTCACATGACTCCAGCTGTCCGGCGCTCCTGCTCCAGAGAACACGGAGCCAGACCGCTTCTCAACAAGCCTATTTTCTTATCTTTCTCCCTCAAGCTGGGTTAGAAAAATACTTTGGTTCATGTATGAATAACTGCAAGATTCCAGTGTGTATCCCTCGCCTGATGATAGTGATGTTTGCTTCTTTTTTTAAGTACACAGTCATATAACTTTTAGCACCGCTGTAGACTCCTATGATGCTGATATGCTCAAGATGAAGCACTTTATGCACCATAACAGCAGACCACATCCTGAGGCAGGAACTTTGTAGTGGTTCTGAAAGGTAACTCCTGAATACGGGGGGAAGCCTGCAGTCATAACGAGAAGCCAGACGCCAACACTGTAAAATAGGGATGAATCACTGAGAGGGGAATTATTCTGCAGGATAAGTTTCAGAAGTTTCTGTGGATGTTTAGACTTTTCCCTCCTCTCACCGTGAAACTGGGTCACCTTTGAATTCACTGTAACTGTTTTGCATTCAAACTGATCACAGGCTGCTGTTTCCCATTAAGAAGATAACAACAGAAATGTTTTAAGCCTGAAGGTGTTTGAAACTTTAGAGCAGGCCTTTTGGGGAGGAGCATCACGTGAGCACACATTAACATTCAAAGGGGCTAAACGGCTCTCCTCGTGGAATGAAAGGCGATCTAAACTTCAGCCCTTGACTCAGATGAAGGAAAACTCCAGGCTAAATGTCATTAGGGGGAAAGCCTCATTAGGAGACTCTAAATATCCTCCTTCATTACCATCAGCCGCCCTCATTAGCACATAATCTGCCCGATCATTCAATTCTGATTTGTCTGATCATTAAATGAGCGGCCGGCCCTCTTTGACTTCTTAGCAGGGAGGAACAGAGGCGCAGGGTTGGAGCTCACGCTGCGTCTAAGCGACGCCCCGGTCGCTTGCTTCCACTTTATCTCCCACATTTGAAAGAGTTTGTGATTCGATGGTTCACGGCAGGAATGTTTTAAGTCATGGAGCACCACACTGAGCTGCAGCTCCTCAGAGGAGGAGAGCTGAACATCAGGCCCCGTCTCTCTGAGGTTATCAGCCTGACTGACTCGTCTTTGAAATGCACGGCTCAAACCTCAGGATGTGTGACTTTGTAAGTTCTAACCTTGAGGAACAGTATGAAGTGACCTGCAGCAGGGAAAAGAGGAGCAGTCAGATTACTTCACTGTGTGTTACTGAGAACAGGGTTAGAGAGTTTAGAAGGAGAGGAGTGAATAAATGTGTGTTTGTGTGTGTACTACATTCAGGCCAGTGTATCCTGCTGTAGCTGTGGCTGTGACTAATGTTTATTTCATAAGTTACTGTGGTTTCCATGAACACAGATTAGCTGCTGCGCTGCTCAGGAGAGCGAAGGTGGTTTTACGGCTGTTAAACATTTAAATGTGAGGATTTCACCTGCTGCTGTGATCCGCAGAGTCTTACAGAGAGAGCAACAGTGGGATGAGCTGGAAGAAAGCTCATTTACATTAAGGTGTTAGGATATGTTTTCTTATCTGCTGCAAGTTAGAGTGAGTTCAGGAGCACAAAGTCTGTAGCTACTTACACAGAAGAAAACAAGTGTAGCAGAGGCAAAAATAAAAACTTTTTTTTTTTTTTTTTTGGCCTTTATTTGACAGGACAGCTGAAGAGAGACAGGAAATGCGGGGAGAGAGCGGCGGAAGACGTGCAGGAAATGGTCGCGGCCAGGAATCGAACCAGCAACCCCTTTAACGAGGACTGTAGCCTCTGTATGTGGGGCGCTTAGATCGCTAGGCCACCAGTGCCCCTAAATAAGCTGACTTTTGACACACTACTCTTCAGGGTTATTCTTGTTTTACTCATCCATCCATCCATCCATTTATTTCCCTCTCTACTTCCTCGCCTCGCCTCCTGATGACAACTGATAACTGTAGTTTAAAGATCCAATAAAAGCAGAAGCAGCTGAATGATACAGCTTCCTGCTGATGCTGCTGAAAACTATTTACTGGAAAAAAAAAAAAGCTTTAATTTTCTCCTCACTTGGTATTAAAGGACTATACGCACAGTCTTACATCACTGGAATATCCTTCACTTGCAATTTGGAGTGTAGTTTGACTTGAAAAGACCCTCTCTGATGGGCTGTGTGATGATAAATATTTCATCATTATCACCACTCTGTTTATTTCCTAAGTAGCAGTAGAGGGAGAGACCCGTAACTCTATATGATTACCATCAACATTAACATTTAGTATTTCCCCCATTAAGCATTTAGTGTTTACGATCTTTGCCGGGGAACGTGAGCTTTAAATATCCCGATGCAACTGGAGGTCTAAATAATGTTTATTTTATTAGGAGCGCTGCACAATCCAAAAGTTAAACCTGAAACCAAAGGACCCGAGTCAGCACTCTGAGAAAAAACCTGTTTCAAATATATCCTGATTGAATTTTGTGTATTAAAGCAAAAAACGGCTTCAGAGATGAACACGGATGTGATTACAGCAGTCCAGATTGAGATGATGGATGAGATGGAGGTGATGTAATTGCCACTTACCTGTTTCATCAAACATATCATGTTGCAGATGTTCATCCTGTCGGTCTGATCAGAGTCATCCTGTCATTGCTATTTTGTGCAGAATGCACGAGTTTATCTCTCTAAAAGGTAATAGTGTGTCATTGCTGCTGTGAGCCCGCAGGACGCTGAGATTCAGTTTGAACAAAAGAAGAAGAAAAAGGTCTCAGGTAGCCTTCAGACCACCAGAGTCAATTCTGCAGGAAGGCCCCGGGGACGTGCAGATAACAGATTCCCCCTCCCCTCAGCTCGTCCAGTTTCTACACCTGGCTGCTCTTCTTTTCTCTGCTTGATATTTTACTTTCTCAGGTTATTTTAAGGGGAAACAAATCATACGATGAGATATTCTCTGTGGCTACATTACATCATTACTGAGACTTGTGTTTGTGCAGGAGGTCCCTTACACTGTTAGCAGGATGCAGTCACATCAGGACACACTTCAGGAGAGATAGATGGTAATGTTTCATATGATGATGCTTTATCCTCTGCATTTCACTCTCCACTTCACACAGTATAAGTTTTTAAAGAAGGGAGGAAGGGATGGAAACTGCTCTGAGTGAGATTATCGCTGTGAAGTCGTGTTGCTGTTGTGTTTGAGTACCACAAACTGTGTCCCATTTACTGTGATTGTTCCGGTGGCAGATATCTCAGAGTTAGATTTCTCAAAGCTTCAAATAAAACAACTTCAACCTCTCAAGATAAACCCTGCACCCTGACCCTGAATGAGGCACGGCTCTGTGCAGATCTAAGGAAGACAGACGGGACGATCTAAGCGGTTTAGAAGTTGTCATTTTTTAGTTACAGTTTTATTCTTTAACTATAGACAAACAGAGAAGCAAGTTCTTGCATTGTGCAAACACGTACAAAGTGAACACATGCAGGAATCTCATGACCCTGTCTTACAAAAGCTTATCAGGATCAGATTATTGATTATTGCCCCTTTATTATAATGATAATAATAATCTTTATTTATAGAGCACTTTTCAAAAACTATGTTACAAAGTGCTTTACAATGCCTCAAAAGTCATGTGCAAAATAAAGAGCATTTAAAAAGAGCATACAGTTAGTGCAAGTTGAATAACTATTAAAAGAACATGACCCTGTGCAAGACACCTTGATCAAATAAAATCAGGAAATGCTCTCCAATAAAAGTTTGTTTTGAGCAATGGCTTAAAAGAGAGCACAGAGTCCGCCAACCTAATATCCATCCATCCATCTTCCTCCGCTTATCCGGGTCCGGGTCGCGGGGGCAGCAGCCTCAGCAGGGAAGCCCAGACACTCCTCTCCCCGGCCACTTCCACCAGCTCTTCTGGGAGGATACCGAGGCGCTCCCAGGCCAGCTGAGAGACATAGTCTCGCCAGCGTGTCCTGGGCCTTCCCCGCGGCCTCCTCCCAGTCGGACATGCCCGAAACACCTCCCCAGGGAGACGCCCGGGAGGCATCCTAACCAGATGTCCGAACCACCTCATCTGGCTCCTCTCGATCCGGAGGAGCAGCAGCTCTACTTTGAGCCTCTCCCGGATGTCCGAGCTCCTGACCCTCTCTCTAAGGCTGAGCCCAGCCACCCTACGGAGAAAGCTCATTTCGGCCGCTTGTATTCGCGATCTCGTTCTTTCGGTCACTACCCACAGCTCGTGACCATAGGTGAGGGTCGGAACGTAGATTGACCGGTAAATTGAGAGCTTTGCCTTCTGGCTCAGCTCTCTATTCACCACGACAGACCGGTACAGCGCCCGCATCACTGCAGACGCCGCCCCGATCCGTCTGTCAATCTCCCGCTCCCTTTTCCCCTCACTCGTGAACAAGACCCCGAGATACTTGAACTCCTCCGCCTGGGGCAAAGACTCCCCTCCGACCTGGAGAGGGCAAGCCACCCTTTTCCGACTGAGCGCCATGGCCTCAGACTTGGAGGTGCTGATCCCCATCCCCGCTGCTTCACACTCAGCTGCAACCTAATATCCGGCAGTTTATTCTACAGTTGTGGGGCCTGGACTGAAAACAACTTCCCCCCCTCTTGTTTTCAGCCAAGTTTTTGGGACCGTAAGCAGCTCTTTGCCTGAGGATTGCAGATTGAGCACTGGAGTGTAAGGTGTTAAAAGGTCAGAGATAAAACTGAGGCCGAGACCGTGCAGAGCTTTAAAAGTATCCAATGAAATCTTAAAATCAATTCTAAAACATACTGGCAGCCAATGTAGAGAAGCTAAGACAGGCGTGATGTAGTCATATTTCTTGGTTCTAGATAAAACCCTGGCAGCTGAGTCCTGGACCATCTGTAGTCTGTTGAGGGATTTTTGGTATTGTCTGTAGATTAAATGCATTTCTATTTAGTTTTGTTTAACTGTACGTCAAATGCCATCTGAGCGTGTGTGCAATTATAATTACATCTAAACATGTGTAAAGCAATTCAATTGCTTGAGTTTGAAATGTGTCACATAAATAATCATGCCTGAAAAAGGTGAGTTAACTAAGCTGTTAGTTTAGATAGAGAACAGAGAGAGGCACTCAGCCCCTAAACTGCACACCATCATCATCAACTTTAAGATGAACCTCTTCACTCAACCATCAACTGAGATCATGCTCATTCTGCAGACTGTCACTATCACGCCAACCAGCACCCTGACAGTTCAAGTCTGTAGCATCTTATTCCACATTAGTTAACATGCATCTTTAAACCATAAAGAAAATAAAGCAGCCTGCATTATTAAAGAGAGCTCCAAAGGTCAGTGTGGGTAAAAGTGCAGTGAACATGACAGATATGTTTCAGTGTTTAAAGGTCAGAGTCTGAAAGCCTCGTTCAACATGTTCATGTGCTCTCTGCTCCGTTCTATGAAGCAATGATTCAACCACAGATCAATGTGAAGCATCAGGACGTCCAAATCAAACAGTTTATTCATCCTGTTTATCTGTCAATAGAGTGAGAGTGCAGCTGTGAACTCCTCTTCATCCTCTTCCTGTCACTGATGAAGACAGAACAGGAAGCAGGACGGTGAGTTCTCTGAGCACAGTCACACGTGAAAATGAGATTAAGCTTTCAGAGGTGGAGGAGAAAGAGCATTTGTTTGCTTCCTCCCATCCTCGCTGAGAACACTCCTCACAGCAGGACCTATCACAACACGATGCACCAGCGGTTACTATGAATGGAGGTTCTCTCTTGTATGCAGACTTAGAGGAAGCCTGATTGCGTTTGTGTGTTTCAGGGAAGAAAACAGCTTAAATAATGCAGGTTCAAGGTGGTAGGAACGTGTTACAGTCATGTCTTCAGAGTCATCTCCAGGTCAAAGAAGAGGGTGCTATAGTTTCAGCTGAATAAAAACTTCAGCTCTGCAGTTTTGCAAATGTCCGTCTGCACATGCAATCAGTTTTTAGTCTTGAGCAACAGCAGATCCCTTCTTCCTGCAGTGTCCGGTCCTCTGCCACGGAAAGGCTGCAGGTTTTTGTTCCAACCGAGCGACCCGGCCGCTGAGTCCACTAATTAGACCCCTCCTGCTTTGATTGAGGGTAATTGGAGAAAGCAGGCTCTGCTGTGTTTAGTTTTGATTAAATCCCTGCAAACTGTTTGACAGTGAAAGAGTGGAGAGCAGCGGCTAAACTCTGAGCTCACACACAAAAACACTTAGCCCAATAATCAGCGTCTGGAACAGTTAATGAAATATTGAGCTCTCAGTGCTCACCACTCAAATATTCATGTGTTTCTATGAAAATGGCAGCCGTCGAAATTAAGCTGTGCACCAGATAACTGATTTACCCGAGGAGAGGAGTGAGTGTGGTTCATTGGGAGGGAGATGAAGTGAAAGCATATTAATGGATCGTTGATGCGTCATCCAGAACTTTTCACTGATAATACATGGACGCAGTCTCTCTGACGTCAGAAGCAGAGTTTGAAGTGTATCGTCGCTATTTTGGAAATGCTAACTCACGGTCAAAATCCACTATCTCCGATCTGTCACAGCACCGGATCTGATAGGTTTCTATTCTAGTCAATGTGTTAACTTCCACTGGATCCACTCCGTTGCATTCCAGCTGCGTCTCAGATACACAAGACTTCTATTGTTCCCGGATGCCGGAGCACGACGCATCAATCTCAACAGAGCAGATGGAGCGGGACAGGAAGTCAGGTTTCACCAAAACCAAATGAAAACATCCGGTTAATTTTCAGAATCAAACACTCTGTGTTATCACCAGATCGTATTTCACTTAACTACAACAACAAACCAAAGTCATGATGAGCGGAGCCAGGCCTGGAGTCAACAGGTCAGAGGTTTTCAGAGGACCAGAAAGACAACATGGATGAGGAGAGGAGGAGGAGGAGAATCCTTGATTGACATGACTCCAGCTTTCCGGCGGTCCAGCTCTGTGCTGCGTTCTGAAAACACAACCTGTGGGTGTTGTAGACGAGAGAGCACAGAGCGGGACCGGACAGACCAGATACGGATCTGGTGAAGTCCTGTGTTATTATTGACTTCAGTTTTGTGCAAGAAGCATATCAACCCTGATCAGCTGTAAGAAGCTTGAGATAGTCTTTACTTTCTGCTCCTTCCTCCTAAATGTCAGATTCACTGACCGTCTATCTTCCATGTTCAAAGAGCATTTCAGCATCTTCCTCATTCTCCTCCAACAAGCCTCACATTACCAACAAACTTAGCTAGCACTCTGTCTCTGTATGTAGCATTAACATGCATCCTGGGTGATTGTATCACAAGTGGATTTAAAGCTTAGCAGACAGTAGAGCTGCTGGTAGCTCATGATGAGCGGAGCCAGGCCTGGAACATGGATGAGGAGAGGAGGAGGAGGATCCTTGATTCAGTGATTACCGTGGGAAAACCTCAGTCACATGACTCCAGCTGT
Source organism: Notolabrus celidotus (assembly GCF_009762535.1). NCBI lineage: Eukaryota > Metazoa > Chordata > Actinopteri > Labriformes > Labridae > Notolabrus > Notolabrus celidotus. Next base: position 33,025,319 of record NC_048285.1, on the reverse strand, counting down.
CCGGCGGTCCTGCTCCATGCTGCGTTCTGAAAACACAACTAGTGGGTGTTGATGGATAAGAGAGCATGGAGCCGGACCGCAGTGGATCGGAGATGCACCGGACATGGATCTGGTGGAAGTCCCGTGTCAACCTTACTTTCAGTCTAGCCCACAAGAGGCAAAGAGGAGGAGTGAGGCCGGCCTTAAGTCTCCTTGCTAATGAAGTATCTGACAGGAAATAAGTAACTGACGTAAAACAAGTCAAGGAGAAAACTATGGTGTCCCAGACTCTCAAGGAAATTTAGAATGAGACCCCTTTTCTGTTTAGTTAGCATGGATAAGTTTTCTGACCCTTAAGCCAGCAGAGCCAAGGAGAGTACAATCAAAGACTAGATGTTAAGATAAGTTTGGGCTCTGTAGTAGGCTATGTCACCGGCTCGCAGACCTATAAGAGGTGCTGGTAAACTGCAAACAGGAAGACACAGATCGACACGCTGTCTTCCAGGCTTTCAGCGGTGCTTGTCCGATACTGGTATTGTTTTCTTGTAATAAATGCATTACTAAACAAGCAAGCCAGTGTCAAGAAGACTCCTTCTGCATCTACACATCACGGGCGGTCAAGATATGACACTAACAGCTACAGTGTGCCGCCTGTCAGGTCAGCTGTGCCCATAATTAGGCAAGCTAACAATCAGGCTGTAAACATGTTTATTTCTGTGGTTAAGATTTTTTGAATGGGTGTGTATGTGGCTTCTGGTGCTTCCAGAGCCAGCCTCTAGTGGACGCTTGAGGAACTGCAGTTTTAAGCACTTCTACATCAGCTTCATATCTTAAGATCTCTTTTTCTTTCTTTCAAATACAGCCAGTTGTGTTCCTGAGCATCACAAGTAAAACATTTAACTGTTTCTTGGTCTGGTGTTAAAAATAACCACACAGACACCTGACGAGTGACTCATTGCTCTGAAGGTGAACAAAATCCCTGCTGGCTTCCTGAGCTCGTCTTTGCTCAGCAGCAGAGATGTGACTCAGCAGACAACAGAACATCTGAGAGCAGGTCAGGTGGAGCTTCACAGTCTCACACACTCACACACACACACTGCTCCACACACAGATCCTGCAGCAGGACGGGACAAGAGACAACAAAAATATGTGTGTTCTGTCAGGAGTGGCACATCAATAGCTTTAAGGACTTGGACTGCGCTCTGTTGTTGTTTTTATTCGGATCTCTGCTGCACACATCACCGCTTCACGTCTGCATCGTCTTCATCACTCTTTTTTCCGGGCCTGCTCTCTCTCTCTTTGCTGATTCTTCCCTCCGTCCTCTGTGGGTTTGTTTACAGTGTCAGTGATGTAACGCTTCACAGAAACAAAATGCAACTCTTCCGATCTCCTCTCAGCTAAGAGCACTGTTATCCCTGCCCTTCTTCTCCTCGTGGGCCGAAGTCACTTGTGAGCACTTGTCACTTTTCTTCACGAGCTGCCTCCGCAAGAAAAACTCTGCTGCTGTTAGCGTCCTCTGCAGAAAAGGGAGAAAGCTGATTTGGCTAGCTTCTGAGCCGTGCAGCACGACACTCCGGTTCCTCGGCCGCTGCTCAGCCAACTTTCGCTTCCTCTACAGATCGTGCCAGCGTGGAAATCAACTCTGATGGTGATTTGGGTTTTTCTGAAAGGATTCTGTTCACCACACAGTCGGCTTTCCTGCACTTCTACTAATGAGCCCCCACAGTGGTGGTGTTGTTGTGCCATCTGTGTTGAGTCTGTTTGCTTCACCTTAACAGACATATGGTACAGCATATCTAAACTTCTGCAGGTGGACAGTTTAGTATAACTCACACTTATAGAGAAACATAACCCATAGATATAAGATATAAGAGATGAGTTTCCTGCCTGTTAAATCTTAAATTCATGACTTATTCAATAACAGAGAAACATCTTCATTATAGGTGCATTTGGACCAAGAGTTCCGGGGTCTTTTAGCCCCCAGAACTACTTTCCCCTGAACTAAAAGGTTCCTGTGCCCCCATTGTTGTCTGCGTTTCGACCGCAGGGCTGAAGCCCCGGGTAGATTGTGCAAATCAGGCCAGTGACTTATTGAGAAAAAAAAAGTAACTGCACTACACCACCAGACCAGTAGAGGGCAGTAACTCAAAGAGGAATGCCATTCATCACAGATGACACCATAGAAGCAGACGGACAGGCAGGTATCATTATGAGCAACACAACAGTTAGCCTGTTAGCATGAAGAGACTCAGCTGGTCTGTTTTAGATGGTGCTATATTTCATCACAGATGGATTCACTGAATCAACACGTGAGAGGAGATAAGCGCGAGTAGCAAAGACGTTTCAACACGGCTTTAAAATCCTTTTGAACTCAAAAAGCCGTGATCGCAGAGATCGGACGGTGTTTTGGTTTAAACGGCGACCCTGTTAACTGGAGACTCTCAGCCGGATGCATCCCTCATAAACGTCTTTAGACCATCATTAAATATCTGATGAGGATATTTTGAAATCTTAATAAAAACTAAACTAGTTTGCATTCCCAGGAACTCCCTCTGTGTTTCAACAGCTGTGTAAACTCCACAAACACTGACACGTTCAGCTGAAGGTCTCCAGTTTACAGGGTCACTTCTCAAACCGGAACACCGGGAGGAGAGACGCATTCACGGTGGGCTGAGAGAAGACTACTGTTACAAGCTGCTAAATCAAGAGAATCACAGCTTCTTCTTTTGAAAAATACACACACATACAAACAAGATAGAAAAACGCCTTATGTTTGACTTCCAAGGTCATTCAAAATGAGTTTCTTTTAGATTTTCATATTTTTTGCAAGTTACAGATGTTTCCAGAAGAGTGGAGAGCATGCAATGTTTCCATGCAAAAGTCTATTTTAATAATAAATGTTATTAATGCATAAGCAAAAAGTAAATGTCCCTTTTAAAATCCTATTTTTCGTTCCTCAAATGTCTGATGGGGTTTAGAGGATCAGTTTGAGATCTTGAAATTGAGCTCTGAAGGTTTTTTGTTTCATACAGGAAGAGATAGCTCGAGGGGAACAAACTACCTCAGCAGTTTTTCAGAGGAGGCTGCCAGGAGAGCACAACAACAGATACTTCATAGGATAGCATGGATTCAAACTCAAACTGTACACAAAGACAACACTGAATGAAAATGATGTGGTGGTAACCACTGTGCATGAAAGGGTTAAGCTCCTCTGGGGAGTCAGAGGGAATCATTATACAGACCTGCACAGTGTGTGGCCTGGAACCTTAGTCGAGATATTCAGGGTCTAAATGAGCAACATTTTTAGGATAACTTCAACAATTCACTCATTTTTTCTTACCCTCTTTCCTTCCACTGTCTCTCTTTGTCTCCTCTGTTCTTCTTTGTCCTCCTCCACTTCCTGCTTTGCTTCGTGTGTCCCATCTCCTCCTGCCCCCCCTCACAGTCCTTCCTTTTACCTGAAAGACGAACACATAAATATTTCAGAGTGAGAGTGTTGTTGGAGTACAGAAGCCACTCTGATGAGTCCTTTGTGTGCCACAAAATGTGCCTGTCTGCACGTGTGACTCAGAGCCCAGTGTGACTGTGTGTGTGACTCATGTCCTGGTCTCTTTTCCCATGATGCCACTTGCCGCGACACGCGAGCATTCAAAACAAGCGAGAGGAAGATGCTGCAGGCAGCCGTGAAATCAAGAGAGAGGGGGGAGAGAGAGGAGGAGTGAGAAGAAGAGGGGAGAGAGGATGGGGAGCTGATGACAGTGCTAATTAGACATTGTTAGCGCTGCAGCACTCCAGTTTAGCAAGTGGAACATGGCAACTGTACCTGATAACATCGTGATTTTATCAAAGCAGAGGACTCAGACGGCTCTCTGAGAAGCTGAGGTGGATGAAGAGTGCGCCTGTTTTCACAAATCTCAGAGTCAGATTGTAAAAGAGTGATTTAAATAAAAAATGAAAAAGATTGAGATGAATGTTTGCTTTTGTGAAGTGGGGCAATTAATCTGCAGATATTGCTCACATAATTTAACTAACAATAAATAGATTATGAGTAGTTACTCTAAATACTGGCAGCTTTTAACGGCCAAATTCCACCAGATCAGTGCACCAGATCTGATAGGTTTCTATTCTAGTCAATGTGTTAACTTCCACTGGGTCTGCTCTGATGCATCCCGGCTAAGTCTCTGATCCAGCAGGTCGGAGTCCTCCAGATCAGAGACACAAGACTTCTATTTGTCCCCGGATGCCGGAGCACGACGCATCAATCTCAACAGAGCAGATGGAGCGGGACAGGAAGTCAGGTTTCACCAAAACAAAATGAAAACATCCGGTTAATTTTCAGAATAAAACACTCTGTGTTATCACCAGATCGTATTTCACTTAACTACAACAACAAACCAAAGTCATGATGAGCGGAGCCAGGCCTGGAGTCAACAGGTCAGAGGTTTTCAGAGGACCAGAAAGACAACATGGATGAGGAGAGGAGGAGGAGGAGAATCCTTGATTGACATGACTCCAGCTGTCCGGTGGTCCTGCTCTGTGCTGGGTTCTGAAAATGCAACCGATGGGTGTTGACGGACCAGAGAGCACAGATGGGACCACAGCTGATCGGAGACAGACCGGATACGGATCTGGTGGAAGTCCTGTGTTATTATGGACTACAGTTTTGTGCAAGAAGCATATGGACCCTGATCGGCTGTAAGAAGCTTGAGATAGTCTTTACTTTCTGCTCCTTCCTCCTAAATGTCAGATTCACTGACCGTCTATCTTCCATGTTCAAAGAGCATTTCAGCATCTTCTTCATTCTCCTCCAACAAGGCTCACATTACCAACAAACTTAGCTAGCACTCTGTCTCAGTATGCAGCATTAACATGCATCCTGGGTGATTGTATCGCAAGTGGATTTAAAGCTCAGCAGACAGTAGAGCTGCTGGTAGCTCATGATGAGAGGAGCCAGGCCTGGAGTCAACAGGTCAGAGGTTTTCAGAGGACCAGAAAGACAACATGGATGAGGAGAGGAGGAGGAGGAGAATCCTTGATTCAGTGATTACCATAGGAAAACCTCGGTTGACGGACGAGAAAGCACGGAGCCAGACCGTAGCGGATCAGAGACAGACCGGACACGTAAGCTGAGTCTTTGAAGCTAGCCAACCTGAGAGTCAGCTTTCCTTCAATGAGCAAGGGACAGCCTGATCACACACATCATGTCAAATTAATCTGAGGAACAAAGTCCAACACGTTTCACCTCTGCTTGTTGACACTGTGGCCAATAAAAAGTGAGTTTCACTTATTTATTCTGTCATTTTTTGCCTCTATTAGAAAGAACAGCTGAAGAGAGACAGGAATCATCGGGAGAAGAGAGTATAGGGAGAAAACATGCAGCAAAGGGGCCAAGACCAGGAGTCAAGCCAGCAACCACTGTGAGGACTTTAGCCTCCAGGCTAACCGGCGCCTCAGGAACAGTGACAGTCTGCGGGCACAGATGTGAGAGCAGCCTGAGGAGCTACTGGACCCCGACCATCTCTGTGCTGCCATCCAGACAACGACAGCAGAGCTGGTGAGAGCTTCTCTAAGTCACTTAAAACATAAGAGGTAGAGATAATGTTCAGTGTGTGAATCATGCATCTTATTGAAAGGCAGAATGTGAGTGTTTAAAATGAGATTATAAAAAAATCAACTCCAATAATAAAGCAGAGAGAGATTGAAAGCTTCCTTTTTTATACCTTTATTATGGCGTTTATTTAATATTTGATGAGAGCAGCTTCAAACAGATCTTTAACAAGAAGGTCACTCCCCCTTCCTCCCCCTCTGTTGCCTCTATGTCTGAGATATACCTCATCAAACGGCTCCATACGGGGGAATAAGCTGCATCTAATGCTTTAAATATTTCATGAAGTTATAATGTTAAAACGTTCCTCCAGGTTCCTGTGATATTCCCTCCTCATATCATGTGTTCTGAAGCAGCAACCTGGATAATGTGATCGCAAATCCCAGAATGCCACTCAGCTCAGCACGACATGAAACACAGCTGCACACACAGGCCTAAACCAAAGAGACGGGGACATATAGAAACTGTAAATAACAGGAAACAAGCAGGAAAGAAGAGGAGGTCGAGAGAAAGTAACATATAACTCACTCTGATGATTCAAGAAGCATCATACTTTCACCCCACAGGGAGCCGTTTCTAAAACGTCTCAGGCAGGCAGCAGAGAGGAAGAAAGGGCAGTGACATTCTTCATAATGTCTGGGAAAGAGGAGAGGGATTGATTGATGGAGTAAAGAGAGGAAGGAGAGAGAAGTCATAGAGATGCTCTTAAAATAAGAGACACCGGGTGGATGTGAGTACTGGCATCTCCTCACAGGAGTCTAGTGTGGTGTCAGTTTAGCGAGCTGCAGGAAATCTGAAATCTGAATGCACGTTGTTTAAAAAGTGAGCGAGACAGACGGAAGGTTTCTAGCAATTGTGGGACGATTAAAATTTTTACTCTCCTCTGTGTGATCTGAGACCAAACATGCTTTCCAGGGGGCTAAACCAGATGACGGGTGTTTCTTTCTTTCATTCAGACATCAATATAAACACACAGAATATCCAATAAATGCTGCAAGGACATGTTTGCAATGAGAATGTATTTTTAGACCTTAAATGACCTCAAAACTTGTGAGGAACTGTTGGTTTGACAAATCTGTTGGTTTGACACGTCAAATTCTTTGTCAAGAAGATTTGGTAAAAAGAAAGGAGATGAAATAAACCCTTCTACTCGAAGATTAGGGTTAAGATTAGGAGCAGGGTTAGGGTTAGGGTTAGGGTTAGGGTTAGGATTAGGGTTAGGGTTAAGACTAGGGCCAGGGTTAGGGTTAGGGTTAAGATTAGGGTTAGGGTTAAGATTAGGGTTAGGGTTAGGATTAGGCTCAGGGTAAGGGTTGGATTAGTGTTAGGGTTAACATTAGGGTTAGGGTTAAGATTAGGGTTAGGGTTAGGGTTAAGATTAGGGTTAGGGTTAGGGTTAAGATTATGGTTAGGGTTAGGGTTAGGGTTTGGGTTTGGGTTTGGGTTAAGATTAGGGTTAGGGTTAGGGTAAGGGTTAGGATTAGTGTTAGGGTTAACATTAGGGTTAGGGTTAGGAATAGGGTTAGGGTTAGGGTTAAGACTAGGGCTAGGGTTAGGGTTAGGGTTAAGATTAGGGTTAGGGTTTGGGTTAGCGTTAGGGTTGGGTTATGATTAGGGTTTGGGTTAGGGTTAGGGTTAAGATTAGGGTTAGGGTTAGAGTTAGGGTTAAGATTAGGGTTAGGGTTAGGGTTAGGGTTAAGATTAGGGTTAGGGTTAAGATTAGGGTTAGGGTTTGGGTTAGGGTTAAGATTAGAGTTAGGGTTAGGGTTCTTCTCAAAGACCGGGCAAATTCTCCCTGAGAGGAGAAATCAGATCAGCCCATCCAAGCTGAGGCTTCTGATGTTTCTCAATGCCAACCTGAGGACATGAATAATGTTTGCTCTAGTTGGTCCTGCTTCTGGATCTGTTTGCTTGAGTTTGGTTCCGGTTTTGTTTGCTTGACTTGGTTCTGGTTCCATTTGCTTGAGTTTGGTTCGAGTTCTGGTTCTGTTTGTATGAATTGGTTCCAGTTCTGTTGACTTGAGTTCGGTTCTGGTTCAGTTCTGGTTCGGTTCATTTCTGGTTCGGTTCTGGTTCGGTTCTGGTTCGGTTCTGGTTCGGTTCTGGTTCGGGTCTGGTTCGGTTCATTTCTGGTTCGGTTCTGGTTCGGTTCTGGTTCGGTTCTGGTTCGGGTTCGGTTCTGTTCTGGTTCGGTTCTGTTCTGGTTCGGTTCGGTTCGGTTCTGGTTCTGTTCTGTTCGGTTCTGGTTCGGTTCTGGTTCGGTTCTGGTTCGGTTTTGGTTCGGTTCTGTTCTGGTTCGGTTTTGGTTCGGTTCTGGTTCGGTTCTGGTTCTGTTCTGGTTTTGTTCTGGTCTAGTTCTGTTCTGGTCTGGTTCTGTTCTGGTTCGGTTCTGGTTCGGTTCTGGTTCGGTTCTGGTTCGGTTCTGGTTCGGTTCGGTTCTGGTTCGTTTCTTGTTTGGTTCTGGTTCAGTTCTGTTCTGATTCGGTTTTGGTTCGGTTCTGGTTTGGTTTTGGTTCGGTTCTGGTTCTGGTTCTGTTCTGGTTCTGTTCTGGTTCTGTTCTGATTCCGTTCGGTTCAGTTCTGGTTCTGGTTCTTTTCTGGTTCGGTTCAGGTTTGGTTTTGGTTCAGTTTGGTTCTGGTTCTGTTTGCTTAACTTAAGTTATGATTTAGTCCTAACCCTAACCCTAACCCAAACCCTAATCATAACCCAAACCCTAACCCTAACCCTAACCCTAATCATAACCCAAACCCAAACCCTAACACTAACCCTAACCCTAATCATAACCCAAACCCTAACCCAAACCCAAACCCAAACCCTAACCCCAACCCCAACCCTAACCCTAACCCTAACCCTAATCATAACCCAAACCCTAACCCTAACCCTAACCCCAACCCTAACCCTAACCCTAACCCTAATCATAACCCTAACCCTAACCCTAACCCTAATCATAACCCAAACCCAAACCCTAACACTAACCCTAACCCTAATCATAACCCAAACCCTAACCCAAACCCAAACCCAAACCCTAACCCCAACCCCAACCCTAACCCTAACCCTAACCCTAATCATAACCCAAACCCTAACCCTAACCCCAACCCCAACCCTAACCCTAACCCTAATCATAACCCAAACCCTAACCCTAACCCCAACCCTAACCCCAACCCCAACCCCAACCCCAACCCTAACCCTAACCCTAACCCTAACCCTAATCATAACCCAAACCCTAACCCTAACCCTAACCCTAACCCCAACCCTAACCCTAACCCTAACCCTAATCATAACCCTAACCCTAACCCTAACCCCAACCCCAACCCTAACCCTAACCCCAACCCAAACCCTAACCCTAACCCTAACCCAAACCCTAACCCTAACCCAAACCCTAACCCTAACCCTGGCTGGAGCACAGTCCTGACAGGTTAGGCTTGTACGCTCTACCTCTCCATCTCCTCTATAGAAGGGGAGAAGATAAGTAAGAGAGGAAAAAGGAGATGAAAGACAGATCAAGAGGTCATCTGTGGAAAGAGTTCAGGACACAACTCCTTCAATAACTCATTCTAAAATATGTTTGAACACTTCGGATGCTCCAGTCCGCTTTATATTAACCTCAATGTAAACTCAAACTACAAAAACATAACACAGCAGTAATCACAGTTACACAAACCTAATGCTCTCCACTTTGTTTATGTACATTTTGCCTATATGGGCCGTGCTGCTATCTCAGCAGACACACAGGCAAAACAAGCAAGAATTATGGATAAGTTGACATTTTATTATGCTTATCATGGGCAATTAAAATCATCTCTGTGGAGGGAAGGACACACAATAGTCTTTTCCCCCTGTGAAGCAGGAGCTGCAAAAGTCATTACAATGATTAGTATGGTACTAACAAAAGGACGCACACACATAATGCACTAATGTAACGCTGCTCTGACATCCCTCTGCTTAGCAGAGGTAATGAAGCTGCTGCTATAAATAAGGTCACATGCAAAACAAATGCATGCATTAACATAAAAATGTGCATAACTCAAATTTGTATTTAAATGGGATAATGCAAGAGGGTAAGTAAGCACACACAGCGTCGCCCATGCAGGGTGGAGAGGGTGAAGTGGAGGCTCTGATAGTGCTGCATGAAATTAATAACCTCAGGTTTATTAATCCCTGTGCTGCCACAGAGCTCAGGAGGAACGGAGGATTTTACTGCAGCTTTGGTGACCGAACTGCCGAATGAGACCCGACACCATGAAGAGAAATGTTGAAGAGTTTAAGAGCAGCAGTCATGAAGGAACCTGGGATGATAAGACAGAGCTGGGATACACTCTACTTTCATTGTGACATGATTTTTTAATTTTAACTGTCAGATATTGAATACATAGACACTTTATCCTATGATTGGTTTACTGTTTACTTGACGTTGTGAGCTGTACTTTTCACCCACATAGGATCACCTCTGTCTTGGGCTTTAAAGGAAAATTCCGTTCTTATTAAGAATTTGGTCCCTCTTTTTCAAAGTTCGACTAAATGACTGAACAGAAAATGCTTTATTTTAGAGGCACCAGAATCAATCATCTTCAACTGTTTGTCTTTGATGAATATCTTAAAACAGCTACCACCATGCACATGTAGCTAGTAGCTTGTCAGACTGCAAAAACTCTTGACACACAGAGCTTTAAGTCCTGAATCACTAACTCCCATCGGCCAAATCATCATCAGAGGACAACTGATGGGTTCTGGGATTGTTGCAGTAATAACATTTGTTGTTAAACTATGTGTAATGGCCAGCTTTGTAGTACACGAGTGATTTTCAGGACTCAGCTTGGACTCGGACTCGAGCAATGGTTGCATTAGGACTCAGAAGATGGAGAGGGCGACTCAGACTTTCTCTTTGATATGGACTGTTTTATGAGCTGTGTTAGATTTTATAAAGCCCTGAGTGTTTATTCAGTTCAGAGTACGAGCTGACACGTGTGTTTGTCTGCATGCACATTCAAATGCATGCAGACACGTTCTCATGCATGCACACTCAGAGGACTCAAGACTGGACTCAGACTGGAGGTTTAGTAACTCTACTGAAACACTGATTATGGTGCATAAACAGGCTCAAACTTGAATAATGCTTGCAGTAAGGAGCTGAGAAGACTTTGCCTCTGCTTGGAATGATCCTCTTTAATATGAATTTTCTCTGCATGAGGCTCCATTTTTAGCCGATCTCGTGTTTTATGTTTAAGAGACGTCTCTTTTATGACAGGAGCCATGAAACATTTCATCCGGTACTGTTAAAGCTGTGCTTTAAAACCCAAACTAAGTGCACAAACTCATAAAATACATGCATTCAAATGAACGCACTTATACAAGCAGACATAATGTGGACTGACTCACTCCTCCTGCAGGCTAAACAAGCACAGACACGACATTTAAATCAGTCTGCATGTGTTGATCCTGCAAGATTTACTGTAGTAAACGCTGGGAGTTAACATTTAACTAATGCAGGAAGTGCCTCCTTTCAGCAGATGTCAAGCACTCGGAGGATGTAAAGTGGCAATAATAAGGTTTAAAACAGGCTGCGTGTGAGGAGGTGCGATGTTGAGGTGTATTTTAAACCCTGAACATAAAGACTGAGTACAGAAGGAAGAAAGTGTTGTATTTATTCAATGAGCGGGCGGATAAGAAAGCAGGTTTTAAAGGAAGGATACTAAATGTTTTATTGTACAATAATTTTAGATTCACCAGAGGATGATAAAGCTGTGATTAATGATGACTCTCAAATATATTTACTGATATTCACACCTGGACCTAAAGGATAACTTGATGAGAGGAGATGTTCTTTAAGGCGTTAAAAGGTATTATCCAGTGAAATAGGAGGATTTGTGCATGTAGGCTAATCTGTGCATTGTGGACTGAAAGCGTATTTTTTCAGTCGTTTCCTCAAAGCTGACAATAAGATTCACCTCGTCACCGTGAAAGAAACATTACGTCCCTTAATCATGACTATTCAGTCAGACTGTGGAGGCGTCGATGGGGATGAGAGCTATTTTGAGTAATGGCTCAAAATTGGCGTGTGTGAACAATCGCACGCCGCTGCTGCAGATTGTCAGGCTGCAGATCTGCCTGCTGGGAAGAGATTTTCTTCTTTGATAGATGGCATTTACTTCTGATGCTTCATGATGGCTGAAATAACCAAACTATTGAAGTCTATGCACCCAGGTTACTCTTAGTGTCAGTTCACCTGAAAAGTGAAAGCCCATCTGACATCCTCAAAATGATTGTCTTTGTCCCAGCAACAGCTCAAGAAAATTAGTGATATTCAACTTATTGTGATTTAAAACAAGAAAGGCAGCAAATCCTTCCATTTCATCAGGCTGTGAGGAGAACTACCTTGTTGGAAACAGTCTCAGCATGATAAGGAGAACTCTGAATGAGCTACAAAAGCACACCAGACAGAGAGTGAGAAGAATACGTACTTCTATCCCTACACACTCAAAGAAAGCAACATGGGTGTCTGTTTTATCAACATGTAGCTTATATTATATTAATTCATGTTTAGTGGTTAAACATTTTCAAATCATGTAGTTTTAAAAAGACATGCAAAATCCTTAAAACTTCCAGATTGCTTTATCAATCAATCAATCAATCAATCTTTATTTGTATAGCGCCAAATCACAACAACCGTTATCTCAAGACGCTTTTACAAACAGAGCAGGTCTAGACCACACTATGTCAAATTATGAACAGAGACCCAACACCAAGACAGAGTAAGACTCCACCTTAATCCACCATGAGCATTGCACCTCACAGTGTTTAGCTAGTTACAGCAGAGAGGAAAAACTTCCTCTAACAGGCAGAAACCTCCAGCAGGACCAGACTCATGTTAGACACACATCTGCTGAGACCGAGTTGGGTCTGGAAAGAGGGATAGAGGGGAGTAAGAGAGAGAGGGAGAGGTGATAGTGATGAGACGAGTAGTAGAAGCTGTTGCCACTGGAGTCCAGCACGTCCGTATCAGCTGGAGTCCAGATCGTCCGCAGCAGGAGGACGTCTACGGCAGCTCAGAGGGACCTACGAGACAAGGGAGCTCAGGGACTCCAGAAAGGTCTATGGTTAGTAACTTTAATGGGACAGGCAGAGTTAAAGTAAGTGATGAAGGGGATGGGGGGGAAGGGGGTGAACTAGGATCCCAGTGTGTCAGTGCACCAGGTCCCCTCGGCAGTCTAGGCCTATAGCAGCATAACTAAGACCTGGTCCAAGCCTGATCCAGCTCTAACTATAAGCTTTATCAAAAAGGAAAGTTTGAAGCCTACTCTTAAAAGTAGAGAGGGTGTCTGCCTCCTGGACCCTGACTGGTACATGATTCCAAAGGAGAGGGGCCTGATAACTGAAGGTTCTACCTCCCATACTACTTTTAGAGACTTTAGGTACGATGAGCAGGCCTGCATGTTGGGAGCGTAGAGTTCTAGAGGGGTAACAGGGCACTATGAGCTCTTTAAGATACGAGGGTGTCTGATTTTTAAGGGCTTTGTAGGTTAAAAGAAGGATTTTAAATTCTATTCTACATTTTATTGGGAGTCAGTGTAGAGAAGCTAACACTGGAGAGATGTGCTCTCTCTTCCTAGTTCTAGTCAAAAATCGTGCTGCAGCGTTTTGAACTAGCTGAAGAATCTTTAGAGACTTATTGGGGCAGCCTGATAAGAGGGAGTTACAGTAATCTAACCTGGAGGTAACAAATGCATGGACTAGTTTTTCTGCGTCGCTCTGAGATAGGAAGTGTCTAATTTTAGAAATATTGCGCAAGTGAAAATAGGCTGACCTTGATATTTGCTGAATTTGGGAGTTGAAGGATAAATCTTGATCAAATAGGACTCCTAGATTCCTAGCAGAGGTGCTGGGATGCCAGACTAATGCCGTCTAAGGTACTTATATTATTAGAAAAAGTCTCTCTGAGGTCTTTATGTCAATACAACCTAAAGGGTTTAGGTAGGAATCCCATCCAGAGCAGAAGGTGGCAGTAACGTGTGACAGGCCCTATTCATCAGCTAAGGTAAGGCAAGGCAAGGCAGCTTTATTTGTATAGCTCATTTCATACACGAGGGCAACTCAATGTGCTTTACATTAAAACATTAAAAGCATTGGAGACATTCAGACAGGCATAAAAGAACACAATTAAAATGACAAATATAATAAAACAGAAAAGAAAAGGAAAAATAGAAATATATTAAAAATTACATTAAATTTTAATTTAAAGTGAGTTAAAATGAGCTAAGATAGGAAGGCAGGGGCAAATATAAAGGTCTTAGTCTTTGATTTAAAAGAGGTGAGAGTTGGAGCAGACCTGCAGCTTTCAGGGAGTGTGTTCCAGATATGTGGTGCATAATGACTAAACGCTGCTTCACCATGTTTCCTTCTGACTCTAGGGACTGAAAGCAGACCAGGACCTGATGACCTCAGAGGTCCAGGTGGTCCATAAAGTAGTAGCAGATCAGCCTAAACCATTCAGTGCTTTATAAACCATCAGCAGGATTTTAAAGTCTATTCTCTGACCGACAAGAAGCCAGTGTAGGGATCTAAGAACTGGAGTGATGTGGTCTACTTTTCTGGTCCTTGTTAGGTAGCGTGCTTCTGACAAAGCAAAGCCATTACGGGGAGTTGGGAGAGATCGCCTGTGACTGACTGGAATTGGGCCACTAGTGGCCTAGCACCCCACGTATCAAGGCTATAGTCCTCGTTGCAGAGGTCGCCGGTTCGATTCCTGGCCGGTCGACCATGTCCCGCATGTCTTCCCCCCACTCTCTACTCCCCATGTTTCCTGTCTCTCTTCAGCTGCCCTGTCAATAAAGGCAAATAATAATGGATAAGCTATCCATAATCATATTATACAAGTTATTGTGACCCAAGACCAATAAGTCAGATCCTACCTTAGTAAATATGTTGAAACAACCTTTATAAATTAAGTAAGAAGCAGACATTGCAAATAAGTAACATCAATACTTTATTTCCACTCAACATATTCACAGTTAGTTGGATCAACAAAATTGTGTCTCACTTAATGAAAGCATTTTAATTAGGTGGAAATTCCTTCCATAATTTGATTACGTTCACCAGACAAATTGTTTCTTTTTTTTTAAACTTTCAACATTAAATTCACCCCATATTAAAGATATTTTAAAGAGCAGGTGACTACATAAGTCCAAAATGAAGGTACCTCACAGTTGCTTTAATGTTATTGATCATCTAAAAATATCTGCACTGAATATAAGATGTGAATAATTGTGTTTATGCAGCTCTTCTCTCTTTGTTCCTTTTTTTAAACAAATGAAATGAGATGTACGTGTGTAATTATTGTGAATATACTGCTCATGCTTGGCTCGGCTCTAAGTGTCTCCAGGGGCTCATTTGAGTCCCTGCATGGTTGCAAAGGATCTTTTTCATATCTGTGAAACATCAATAGATATTATTCCTCTACATGTCCTGTATGAACAAAACCTTTATGCTGATTTCTTTATTCATACTGTATATTTTATTCAGGGTAATCAAAGACATGTGATGATGGTTTCATGGAAACAAAACACTCAGAGTGCAGAGCGAACAATATGCTGCTCATGTGTCCCTTATCTTTACACATGTCGTTGGCATCCTGCTGATTTGTTCTGCTTCAACAAGCTTCACACAATCCACGAGTAACTCTTATTTTTCATGACTGTGTTGCTTCCAAAGACTGGAACGCTCAAAGAGAAGCAGAAAACACAGGTTTTCTATGAATCTGCCGATCAGAACATGTTCTGTCCTGCTTCTGCTCTGAATCCCAAAATTGGACGAAATCTGAAAAAAACCCTCTCATGCAATCTTAAAGGACTGTGCCTGGCTGGGATGGAAAACAGACTTTCAACAATTCTGCCAAACCGCAGAAACATGTCCCATCGCATGTCCTCTGCTGTCCCTACAAGGTTGTCACAATCCCAGAGTCCCCAGACTGAAACGCAAACCCAGGTTCCTGAATGCTCCTCTCTCATGTTTACACCAGAGTCCAGAAAGGAAAGACAAAAGCTCTGCTCTGAGGCCTTGTTCCTTTTTTACAGCTTACATTCATACAGAATATTTGAATGTGAAGTTTTATGATGAAATCTGAATATATTTGAGATGTGTCTGAAAAAATCCCTTGTTCTTACTTTGAAACAAACCACAGCTTTCAAGTTTCCAAAAATATTTTTCTTTAAATTAATCAAATTTCTATTCGCAGTCAAAACTGAGATAACTCAGACTCCAGTTTTCCACTTCCCCTCAGTCCATCTTAAACGGGCTGAGGTCCAGAGAAGTCTCTGGTAGTTCTGGATCATGTTTATATATGGTTTCCTCTTTGCATGGTTCAATTTTAACCTGCAAATGTGGATGCAGAGATGAAATGTGTTCACAGACAATGTTTCTTTAAATGATTTTGAGCCCATGCAGTGACTTCCACTACAGAGTCATGTCTGTGTTTAATGCAGTGACTTCCACTACAGAGTCATGTCTGTGTTTAATGCAGTGACTTCCACTACAGAGTCATGTCTGTGTTTAATGCAGTGACTTCCACTACAGTCATGTCTGTTTTTAATGCAGTGACTTCCACTACAGAGTCATGTCTGTGTTTAATGCAGTGACTTCCACTACAGAGTCATGTCTGTGTTTAATGCAGTGACTTCCACTACAGAGTCATGTCTGTTTTTAATGCAGTGACTTCCACTACAGAGTCATGTCTGTTTTTAATGCAGTGACTTCCACTACAGTTATGTCTGTGTTTAATGCAGTGACTTCCACTACAGAGTCATGTCTGTTTTTAATGCAGTGACTTCCACTACAGAGTCATGTCTGTGTTTAATGCAGTGACTTCCACTACAGAGTCATGTCTGTTTTTAATGCAGTGACTTCCACTACAGTCATGTCTGTGTTTAATGCAGTGACTTCCACTACAGTTATGTCTGTTTTTAATGCAGTGACTTCCACTACAGAGTCATGTCTGTTTTTAATGCAGTGACTTCCACTACAGTTATGTCTGTTTTTAATGCAGTGACTTCCACTACAGAGTCATGTCTGTGTTTAATGCAGTGACTTCCACTACAGAGTCATGTCTGTTTTTAATGCAGTGACTTCCACTACAGTTATGTCTGTGTTTAATGCAGTGACTTCCACTACAGAGTAATGTCTGTTTTTAATGCAGTGACTTCCACTACAGAGTCATGTCTGTGTTTAATGCAGTGAGTTCCACCACAGAGTCATGTCTGTGTTTAATGCAGTGACTTCCACTACAGAGTCATGTCTGTTTTTAATGCAGTGACTTCCACTACATGTCATGTCTGTTTTTAATGCAGTGACTTCCACTACAGTCATGTCTGTTTTTAATGCAGTGACTTCCACTACATGTCATGTCTGTTTTTAATGCAGTGACTTCCACTACAGAGTCATGTCTGTGTTTAATGCAGTGCCTTCCACTACATGTCATGTCTGTTTTTAATGCAGTGATATCCACTACAGAGTCTCTACAGAGCTTGTTGTAGTTAATCATTAAAAATATGTTCGTTCATTTCTTTGTTTTTTCCTCCTCCAGAGGTCACACTCATTAAAACCTTCCACCACTGGAGTGTTTGGAGTATCTGCTGCTGTGATGTCGGGTCCTTCCTTTGCTGTCAGGCAGAATTCTGGCTCCTCCGTGTTACTGTGAACCCCGCTGAGGTTTAGACTCAGATCTCTGAGTCCTTAATGCAGAGGGGATGTTATGAACAGCCTGTGAAGAGTCTAAAAGCTCCTGTGAGGTTTCCCCTTCACTGAAGTCCTCCCTACATGTCCTCATACTGTCAGCCTCAGTAATTCTGGACTCGTAATGTTCACAAGTCTGAAATGAAAATATTTGAATCTCCGTCCTGACCTCCTGTTTGCTTCTGTCTTTGATACCTGTTAGAAATGTGAGTTGGTTAAGAGGCATTCAGACCCCTCAGGTCCCCTGGTGCAGGTTTACTCACTGTTCTCTGTGACACAAAGGCTTGAGGGCTTTTGTGTCACAGGACGTAAATGCCACTACATGAAAGCCTTCCACACATGGCATGTAATCCATCATGTTGTTGAGGTCAAAGGATTTGAACTCCATGTCATTCCTCTGAACATTTCTGTTACTCTGCTATCAAACTGAGATCTGCAGAGATTGCTGTGAGTCTTTAGCTGCCTCTGCACTGATAACAAAGTCAGACATATATCTTAAAGTCATTCATTCTTTAATATGTGATGGGAAAAGTGCAGCACGATGGTGATTATGGTGAAACAAGGTCTGACAGGTTGATTCAGAACACAACACGAGGTCTGAAGGGGCAGATTTAGCTGTAATGGCCTGCTCTCTGAGCATTAGCTGCTTTACTGCACAGCTGTTTACCAAGACATTATTCATTCATTACAAGCGGAATTAAGTGATTTATAAGTTTCTTCCAAAAACAGCTGCAATAACAAAAGAACAATATGGTTCTGGGAACAGATTTAGTGAGATCATTTGTACGGGAACGAGCTGACCTGCTGTGAATCTGAGAGAACAGATTGACCAGAGAACAGAGCAGCTGTGTGCTAGGTGACTTATTCTGTCTGCAGTTGCAGGGTGAAGATTAAATCTTTGCATGATGGCGTCACGCATTGCTCTTTGGAAATGGGGCTCACGACTCAGAATCAACGCTCACTCTAACACAGCAGTATTTTCATGTTCAGGTGATCCAGGAACTTGCCTGCAGAGGTATAAGATCAGTCACTCAGTGCTTCAACACATGACCGTGCTGCCTTATAAAACACAAGAATTGAACTCTGCTTTTAAACTGAACTGGCACACTGACTGGGATCCTATCCCCCCCCCTTACCCCCAACCCCCCCATCACTTACTTTAACTCTTCCTGTCCCATTAAAGTTACTAACCATAGACCTTTCTGGAGTCCCTGAGCTCCCTTGTCTCGTAGGTTCCTCTGAGCTGCCGTAGACGTCCTCCTGCTGTGGACGTTCCAGACTCCAGCTGATACGTTCGTGCTGGACTCCAGCGGCAACAGCTTCTACTACTCGTCTCATCACTATCACCTCTCCCTCTCTCTCTCTCTCTCTCTCTTACTCTCCTCTATCCCTCTTTCCAGACCCAACACGGTCTCAGCAGATGTGTGTCTAACATGAGTCTGGTTCTGCTGGAGGTTTCTGCCTGTTAAAGGAAGTTTGTCCTCTCCGCTGTAACTAGCTAAATACTGCGAGGTGCAATGCTCATGGTGGATTAAGGTGGGGTCAGACTGAGTCTTATCCTGTTTTGGTGTTAGGTCTCTGTTCATAATTTGACAGAGTGGTCTAGACCTGCTCTGTTTGTAAAAGCGTCTTGAGATAACATTTGTTGTGATTTGGCGCTATACAAATAAAGATTGATTGATTGATTGATTGATTGATTGATTGATTAAACCTTTGAAATAAAGTCCTGTGTCTGTTGTCAAATGCTGGACGTTAGAATAGTAAGCTACAGAAAAGCCTCCAGAAAAGATGGTACTTGTGAATAATCGGCTACCCACTGTCCAAAACATGACCCTGACGCCACATTTAACATTTTGAGAGTGCTCGGGATGCCACTGAGTAACAGACTCACTGCTTTCAGTGTTGACCAGGCCATCAGTATTATATGTCTTCTCATTTCCCTTAAAGTCTTTGTTCTGTAAAAGAAAACTTCCTGGAATTGTGTCTTTGTCTCTTCTAACCCTAACCCTTCCTGGAATTGTGTCTTTGTCTCCTCATTGTGATGCCCGAAGCACGTAGGGGCTTATTACAACCACCTACTGTCTCTGAGAGCAGTTGATGTATACCCCCCAACCACTGCTACCAAGGACTATGCATCATGTGATCCATGTCAAGGTTTAATCAATGAAACATCAAGATAATAAAGTGCAAACACGCCTGTAAAGTTTTGCAGCTCTGCACAGTTTGCTCTTGTTTTGCATTTGATTGCAGAGATGAGCAGTCAGCATCTTTACTCTCTGCAGAGCTGCGCTGTGCTCTCTCATCCTGATGGAGCCCAAATCTGTCCACACATTGAGCTAAATGGGGAAGGGTATGGCAGATGTGATACAAGTGTCATTGTTTGCATAGCTTCCTGCCTGGTAAGAGAGTTTGAATTTAAAGAGAAAGACACAAACAAAAGTGTGTGTAATGATGCGTCTGTGACTGAAGTTTGAAAGTTATGAACTGTAGCTGTCTGCATCTTTGACGTAGCTTTCCAAAGTTATAAGCAAACTACCATGATGACACTATGACAGCACACACACACTTGTATTCATTTTCCAAGACGCTCTGGCCTGACCTCCGTTTACATCAGATCCACTTTCACTCAGTGGCCTCATGTTTCCATGAGTCACTGACGATCAGTATTCTGTGGCTCGCCGTCGCCTTCACTCTCCCTGCTGATGGGGTCGTATTGTCAGGACTCAAATCCACAAGGTAAATAAATCCGAGTCTGGTTTTTCAGGACAAGTTCAAAAGGAATTCAAAATACCTTTCCTGGTATGAAACAGCTGTTCTGTTATGCAAGAGAGATCTAAAATCAAAATATCACTTCAACATACAGCCTGAATAAATATTAGTTTCATCACAGAGAAGGGTGTGTGAGGAGAAAGTAGATATAGGGATACACAAGCAGCATGTAAAACTCACGCATCATTACTCAGGTAACTTTAAAGGTGTCCGGATCAGCTGTGTGCAAGGTGTGCAAGTGTTCACTTAACAAGCCAGGAGGATTATCGCTTCTGTTTCTACTTGTACCGAGACTTTTAGACCATGCAAGACTGGACACGCAAACCTTCTATGTCTACTCCGACCCAAAGCAACACTCACACTCAGTTTGTACCATGCAATGGGTCAAATATGAAGATAACACAAAGTATTGAACGTCCTTGAAAAAAAGCAAGTCTCCTTTGGTCTCTTTTAACCCAAAAGTGAGGAGAAAGAGGCCAAGTTTGATCCACCAGGGTCCACTCTGCACCCTTTGGCTGTTGTCTGAAAAAGAGCTAGACTCAGGGATAACATTTAATACTCCAGAGCTTCTTGTGTTGTCAGCAAATTCCTGAACAGCTGATATTATCAATCGAAGCCATACACGGTCATCTGACACCAGAGATAAATACAGAGGTAAAGTTTCAGAGGGGGGTGGACGATGGGTTCTTCTTGGACTACATTCTGCATGAGAGTTTTCCTGCATCCAACCAAAGTCCACTTGAGTGATATGCCAGTACTTCTAGTTTCTAAACTGCAACAGATCACTCCTCACCAAGACTATAGATAGCATCATGCTCTAGCTCACTAAGAGAAATACATGCTTTAACTTCATGGTGCAAACATTGGTTTAAAAATATGCCATTAACCAAACCTCCCAAACAGGATGAGGTGTGTTCGTCAGTAAATCAGCTTGCCAGTTATTGGATGGTGGATGGTGTAATGAAGAACTAAACTGCAAAGATGGTCAAAGCCAGTTAAATAAAAACCGTGCACAGCCAAGCAGAGGAAGAGAGAGAGAGAGCCGGTTCACTGCTGGACCTTAAATACACCTGGGAGATTTGCCAGTGAGAATCCCTCCCACCAGAGACTTGTGTGAATCCTTCGGGATCTTTCTGTGTGGAGTCTGCATGTTCTCTGTGTTTATGCATGCCTTCCCTTCTCTGGTTTCCTCTCCACGGTCTAAAGACATGTTAGTGAGGTTAACTGGTGGCTTAAATGTCTCATCTGTGAGAGTATCAGTGTGGTGACCCGAGTGTCCAGCCTCCTGAACTGGATGACAGCATAGATTACAGATGAGAGGTCAAGAACTCTGACTCATCTCACTGAGAATCATTTCAAGAGACAAACAAATAAAGTATCCTGATGTAGAAATGAAATCACCACTCACTCTACAGAGATAAAAACACTCTTCATTAAGATAACAGCACGGCCCAAAGCCATCATTTTCCTCAGCAGTAGCAGTGATCTCAGAACGCTGAAGCTGTGTCTCTGTTTTGCATTCTGCCTCCGTTTTATTTTCATAATGAGCATTAGAGCCTGATAGTGGCAGCCTTAAGGCTTCGATTGTCACTCATCTTTACCCTCAGGTAATCAAACTGTCCTAATGAGTGGGGATAGAGGGCTTAAGAGAGGCCGATCAGACACGTCGGACGCCTGTTAATGTATTTACGACGAGCAGGGAAATGGACAAACACTTAGGCATGAGAGCGGGAGGGAAAACAGAGGGGCTGGGAAACGCTCTGGAAGGTCGCTGCTTGATCACAGCCTTGGAAAATATTGCTGATGTTATTTTTCATCTTGTGGGAAGAAAAGAAATGGTCATGACAAGGCTGAAAGAGGGAGGGAGGAGGGGAGGAGGGGGGGTTAGATATACCAACACGGGCTCAAAGAGCTGTTTGATGTTCAGATGCTGTGATAAATTATTGATGCAGAGCCTGTTAAATAAGGCCAGCGCTCATTTGATTACAAATCTCATTAGAGCTTTACAAAATGTGCTTTAATAACAAAATCCATCAACATAATCACTATGTAAAGAGATTGAGCACTGTCATTACACAAAGCATACAGCTGTGATAGTGTTACTGTAGGCTGCTGATTTACACACACCGTGGTTTCTGCTCACACTCACACACCCTGTATGTGTGTGTGTGTGTGTGTTTATACTAAAGATCCTGATGGAGCGTCATCTGGATGGTAAATGGTAAATGGACTTGTACTTATATAGCGCTTTTCTAGTCTTTCTGACCACTCAAAGTGCTTTTACACTACTCATCACATTCACCCATTCATAATAATAATAATAATAATATTTTTTATTTGTAGAGCACCTTTCAAAACCAGGTTACAAAGTGCTTTACATGGGTAGCAAATAAAACAGGCAGATCATAAAAACACACAAGTCAAGATAAAGAAATAAAACATATTTTAAAAGACATAAAATTCCCTCATTCATACTCATTCACTCACTGATGGTAGAGGCTGCTATGTAGTGAGGGATCATCAGTGTTAGCTAATCTCATTTGTACACATTCACACACTTCTGAACAACAGAGGGAGCAATTTGGGGTTCAGTGTCTTGCTCAGGGACACTTCGGCATGTGACTGCCGGAGCTGGGATCGAACCGCCAACTTTCTGATTGATAGACGACCGACTCTAACCACTGAGCAACAGCCGCTCTGGATGGAAATGATACTTTTTAAACATATGTGAAGAAAAGGGACACACCTTACCGACATGGCTGAGATCAAACTTAAACACAAGCTGCTTGTATGCTATACAACAACCTGCATGTCACAGTTATCACCTGCCACACCTGCTCAGCCTCTCAGCCCAGTACATTTCCACTCCCCTTCGTTTACCTGAACCACACTCTCCTCATTAAGCCAACACAAATCCCCTGTTTCTCATTACCTGCTGCCAGTATTTAAGTCCCGGTTTCAGCTCACTCAGTGCCAGATTGTTCTCTCTGCAAATGCAAGACTCTCCAGCACTTTTCCTCGGACTGATCTCCCGGTTTCGACCCTGCCTGTCCCCGACCGTCCTTCCTCGTTTCTGCCCTGGTAACTACCTCAGCCTTCTGTCCCCGACCAAGAGATTTGCCTGCTCCTCGTCTGTTTCCAGCCTGATCCTCCACATAGCGAAACCAGCATCTCAACAGACATTGTGTGACCTGGTTAGTAAATACTGTTACCTGCTGTTTCCTCCGGGCTCCAGTGTGCTGCTTTTGGGTTCACCCTCACACCCTTTACACTGCAAGCTTTGCAGCATGTCCTCTAAAGAGGCTCTAAAGACAAATGTGAATCAAAAACAATGCAAGTCCCATGCAGGCTCAAACTGGCAATATGGCTATTTTTGGTGAATGTCACATGGGCTGCAGTGACCACAAGCAGCCAGCAACCAAGACAGTCCATCTAGTGTTGGAACGGCCCAGCTGATTAAGATCTACGCATTGCAAAATGGTCAACAGGCTGTCTACACAGGAGTCAAGTGAAAATATGAAGGAAATCAAGATTAAGGACTGAAGTCAAATTAAAATACAAATGAAGTAGATAATAAAAGCTGTATTCTTTTTTCTTGTGGAAAAATCAGAGACAGAAAATCTCACTCTGGCTACTCACTGTGTTTGGCTGGGGAATCATCCCAGAGCAGAGGCAGGTGTGTGTGTGTTTGAGTGTGTGGCTGATTGGCCCTGATTGAGACCAGGTGTGTGTAGTTTATATATACACCCTGAGTTCCAGAGCTCAGTGCTGACTCATTGTCTCACCTTCAGAGACATTAAGAGGTTCCCTCTACGTTTGAACTATCAGAGTGTGTCTCTAAAGTGAAATAAGATCTTGCTCTGCAGGTTTGAGATCAGTTTCTATTTCTATAGGTTGACACTGGGCCTATTTTCATCCAAGCATTTATTCTTCACCCTTAAAGCCTCTTGGTTCATCTTTGTGCTTCCTAAAGGAGTGTTTCCAGGGTCTCCCTGAGAGTTTGCTCTCCTGTCAGCTGCTCAGCGCTGATTTAGTTTGCCTTACCCCAGTTTTGTTTGGTTTTGGTTGTTTCTTGCTCAACA
Source organism: Notolabrus celidotus (assembly GCF_009762535.1). Taxonomy (NCBI): domain Eukaryota; kingdom Metazoa; phylum Chordata; class Actinopteri; order Labriformes; family Labridae; genus Notolabrus; species Notolabrus celidotus. The sequence goes on along the minus strand of NC_048285.1, from coordinate 33,001,162 downwards.
TGATCTTTTTTCCCTTTCCCTTTTCATCACTTGGGATATTGATGGTTATTCCTTTGGGCTAACTTTCAAAAACTCCCATCCTAGTCTGCAATTGTGTCCCACTCCCCTGCATCCTGACAGGCTGAGGCTATGAAATGTTAAAGCACAACATTAATCATTAAAACAATGAAACAGTCGACGAATGCGGGGCCTGGCCGAATTCTGCTGGCTGTCACATTTAACCTTAAAAATCAACATCATGTGTCAACAAATGTGAGTCAGGTGGTTTCATTGTGTTGCTTTGTGTCGGGCATCTACAGCTGTGTGATGAAAACACTTCATAACACAATGATCTGTGTGTGTGTGTGTGTCTCTTTGATACAACAGTGGCCAACAAGGGCTCTCATGTTGCACACGCTCAAATGCTTTCTCTCCGTGCTGCAATTTCATAAAAAGATTCAAACTCAAAAACTAATTCATTAACAGAAATGTCCTGACTGAAACTGCAATAACAGAAAACCAGCTCTGAATACACAAACGTTTCTCCAATGGAAACAGTTTCATGAACACAACGTACGACAGCTGAGAGACCGACACACTGGATGTAAAAGATGTGAGCGGATTGTTTCTTCAGCAGAGAGCTAATTCCCATGCTGGTCACATTTTTAATTAAGAGCACAGTATTCTATCACTTTAATCTCAACGGGGCTGTTTTATTAAACTGAGATGAAGCAGACACTGGCCCTGTGGGGGTTACACTCCCAGATCTCAGCATGTAAGGGTTAAAAAGACTGTGAGATCCTGTGGACTCATTATCTGGTGAAAAACGGTTATCAAAATGTCTGAAATTCATCTGTAGTCCAATCATTGTTCAACAATCGTGATTTAACAGGCTTTGGTTTCAGGCAGGAGCTTCTGTGTGCAGAATTAAGGAGGCTGGAATGCAATCCCAGAATGCATCCGACATTTAGATTTGTATGACTCTAAACAATGACTGTCACACGGTGAAGAAGTCCAAAACTGAATACCTCTCATCCATTATTACACCATAACCTGATTCCACCAGAAGCCCCAAAATATCAGCTGTCAGGCTTCAATGCAGACACTAGGTTGCCACCTACTGGCAGTGGCTCAGTCCATATAGGGCCTTGGCTTGGGAACCGGAGGGTCGCCGGTTCGAGTCCCAGCATGAACAAAGTTTGGCAAGTGGATTGGTGGCTGGAGAGGTGCTGGTTCACTTGCCGAGGTGCCCTTGAGCAAGGCACCGAACCCCCAACTGCTCGAGGTGCGCTGGTTGATGGCAGCATCCTCACTCTGACATCTCTCCCTAAGCATGTTCACTGCATGTTTGTTTGTGCATAAAATTGTATGTATGTCAAAAAATAACACGAGTGGAAAATTTTAATTTAATTGGATTAATAAAGTACGTTTCTTTCTTTCTTTCACCTGTCCCCCAAGCCTCTGACTCAAGAGCTCCTGAGAATTTCAAGACATTTTCAGGAGCTTAGACCCTGAAATATTCCAGCTTTACTCTTTCAAACATGACCCTCACAGCATGAAGTCCCTGTCAGATGAGGGGGTGGTGGGCAGGGGATGATAGGGGAGTGATGTTAGGCATCAAAAGCATGATGCAAAAGCCAAAGAGTAATGTTTACAAGTTGGTGGCAGGAGAAGCAACAGAGAAGTATGCCGTGATAACAAGTCAAGCTTTTAAACTAATGCTATGTTTTTAACAGACACATGTGCACTGTTCTTGTCTTGAGAATGATCATCCTTCTTCAGCCTAAGATGTTTTTATTACACGTTGAAGTCGAGGTGAGCATTTTGGCTGTTTGCATTCACACGTTCAACCCACTCTGGAAAAATCAGCAGGTTCACCTCGTTAGAGGCGAGACTCTGAGTCGCAGCAGAAACCTCAGATGCTTAATCTTTAACTTTGGGTAAGTTCATGAACTCTCTCTTTTAATGACCCTGGACTGGCACAGCCTGCAACACTAAATAAATGAAGAAAAGACAAGTGTTTTCATTGAATAGTCATTTAGCAGAACCAAAAGGGAATGTGCAAGTAGCGGGGTGACAGTAAGACTTCCTCCAAAATATTTTACAGTCAGATTTGGGCGCAGGGAGCCTGGGAGACGCGTAAATGCCGCCTGACAGTACAGGGACATGTAGGGATGACTTCAGTGAGGAGGAAGCCTCGCAGGAGCTTTTAGGCTCATCACAGGCTGTGTAGAACATCCCCTCTGCATTAAGGACTCAGAGATCCGACTTTAAACCACAGCAGGGTTCACAGAAGCATGGAGGAAGCTGAATCCTGCGTGACAGCACGGAGGATCATGCAGCAGCAGATATTTAAAAGACGAAGAGATGCAACAAATTCTTCTGAGGAGAAACGACAAACAGAACATGTTTTAATGGTGTCGATGGGAACATTTAAAATGGCCAAGAGTAGTTCTTATTTCAGTGTCCATAATATCTCTAATATCTGAAGTAGGGGAGAACGGGGTTGGAGGTCACACTTTTTACTGTTTTGATGATGAGCAATCATCAAAACATCTTTCAATAGTCATTCCTACATTAAAAAGAAGCTTAAGGTGTTAGCTTGAAATGTGTATCACTCTCATTTTCCAACTATTTGTAACAAAGAGGGAATTAACTATCAAAGACACTCTGACACTCTGTCAGAGTGTGAGTCACACACTATGGGGTTGGTTGTCACACACTATGGGGTTGGTATGGGGTTGGTTGTAACACACTATGGGGATGGTTGTCACACTATGGGGTTGGTTGTCACACACTATGGGGTTGGTTGTCACACACTATGGGGATGGTTGTCACACACTATGGGGTTGGTTGTCACACACTATGGGGTTGGTTGTCACACACTATGGGGATGGTTGTCACACACTATGGGGTTGGTTGTCACACACTATGGGGTTGGTTGTCACACACTATGGGGTTGGCTGGGTTGGTTGTCACACACTCTGGGGATGGTTGTCACACACTATGGGGTTAGTTGTCACACACTATGGGGTTGGTTGTCACACACTCTGGGGATGGTTGTCACACACTATGGGGTTAGTTGTCACACACTATGGGGTTGGTTGTCACACACTATGGGGATGGTTGTCACACACTCTGGGGATGGTTGTCACACACTATGGGGTTGGTTGTCACACACTATGGGGTTGGCTGGGTTGGTTGTCACACACTCTGGGGTTACTTGTCACACACTCTGGGGTTGGTTGTCACACACTATGGGGTTGGCTGGGTTGGTTGTCACACACTATGGGGTTACTTGTCACACACTCTGGGGTTGGTTGTCACACACTATGGGGTTGGTTGTCACACACTATGGGGTTGGTTGTCACACACTAAGGGGATGGTTGTCACACACTATGGGGTTGGTTGTCACACACTATGGGGTTGGTTGTCACACACTATGGGGTTGGTTGTCACACACTATGGGGTTGGTTGTCACACACTATGGGGTTGGTTGTCACACACTATGGGGTTGGTTGTCACACACTATGGGGTTGGTTGTCACACACTATGGGGTTGGTTGTCACACTATGGAGATGGTTGTCACACACTATGGGGTTGGTTGTCACACACTATGGGGATGGTTGGTTGTCACACACTATGGGGTTGGTTGTCACACACTATGGGGTTGGTTGTCACAGACTATGGGGTTGGTTGTCACACACTTAGGGGTTGGTTGTCACACACTATGGGGTTGGTTGTCACACACTATGGGGTTGGTTGTCACACACTATGGGGTTGGTTGTCACACACTATGGGGTTGGTTGTCACACTTTGGGGTTGGTTGTCACACACTATGGGGTTGGTTGTTACACACTGTGGGGTTGGTTGTCACACACTATGGGGTTGGTTGTCACACACTATGGGGTTGGTTGTCACACACTATGGGGTTGGTTGTCACACACTATGGGGTTGGTTGTCACACAAGGCTTTGTAAGGGTAACACTTGTTTTGTTATAAACCCATCGTTTAAAAGCCTAGAAGAAAAATATTAAGGAGCTGAATATTTACAATTTGACATGAAAAACACAAAAAGTCCTCTCACCTCAAGTTCAGCTGTCTTACTCCAGAGAAGACTATGTAGGTGAGCTCTGATCCTAATTCTGGAAATGTCCATACCCCAATTTGAGAGACAGCGCCCTCTGGGGGGGAGATATAAGAAGTGTACCAACCAACCCGTGTGACAACCAACCCTGTTTCAGAAAATGATCGCTCTGGACGTTTAACAGATGGAAGTTCTCATGAAGCTGCTTCAGAGAAAGTCCGTTTATCAGTCTGCTGTTGGCTCTACCTTTCAGTTCTTAATGTGTTTAACATTTAGTTTCCATTATGTGTTTTTACATAACTTTGTCTCTCTTCCTCCTTTCTTTAAGATGGAAAAATGTTAAATGCCTTTTTATTTTATAAGATTTGTTGTCACTTAAAGACCATTCATCTTTGTTGTTCTTTTAATCTCCCTCTTCTCTTTATGCCTTCACTTTACTTCTACATCAAAATGTAAATGTTCTTTTAATGCCTTCACTTTCTCTCCCTACGTGTTTTATATCTCTGATAATATCTCAACGCCAACTTTCCTCTCTCTTCTTTAACGTTCTTTTAATGATTGTCGCTCTTCTCAACGCTACCTCTCTCATCCTGTTGTTTTCCGTCTGGCTCTATACCTCCTCCTGTGTTACTCTTTATTCCCCCTTGATTCATCCCGGCTCTTTTTCTCCAGTTTCTTTACCTCCTCTTCTCCAACACTCATTTATCACTTCACCCTCCACCCCTGCCCTCGTAACATCACCTTTCCTTTGCTCTTATCTCCTCTGTTTTACCATCCTCCCAGTCTTCTGCTTAGGTGTAAACATGTTTCAGTTTATTCCTCCTCCTGGGTGTGAGGTTGTAATTATCGGCTCGTTACGACAAACCCGAGCAGAGAGTCCGAGGAACCACAGGGACACCACCTCCTATAGAAACTCAAACAAACACTGTGTGCAGGTTTGTAGAAGTGAATGTGAAGAAATCTACAATCTGCACCCAAACAAAGACATATTCTCAACTATAAACTTTTTTAAATCAGAGTTATTTATGAGGGAAATACAGCAGAGAGAGAATCCTCTTCCTCTGCTGTGGCTTTGCATCTTGCCGTGAGCTAAGATAACTTTACTGCCAGAATTTTTACCTTTTTAATCCAAGATGGATTGGAAAACAACTTTCACAACAAATAAGCTTTATTTATTCTCTCATAATTCCTTGATTAATTTGATTATTGGAAGGGAAACCAGTCTTTAGACACATCAAGTCTACAATCCCAACCTGAGCTGAGATCTGAGACTCCATTATTGATTATTCAATCCCCTACTGACCATAACCGAACCCACACAGAGACCGAGTCCTGTGTTTGATGCAACAAAAGGACCAGTAGGGAAAGAAACCCTTAAGACTGGTTTATACTTCTTTGTTGAAATCGGTCTGCGTAGCCCCCCCGTACCGAATTTTCATAGTCTTATATATATATGTATGTAAGAATGTTTATCTCTTGTATTCTTCCAGTCTAAGAGTCAGGGGCAGAGTCACTTCTTCTATGTCAGCTGTGGCTACAGGGGGATAGGCGAGACAGGGTCAGTGTAGTACTCAAGGTCTCTCCCCCTGTTCCTGTCTTTATCTGTGTGTTGTGACCAACTTACTGTCTCCAGACTAGAGCACAGCTCTTCTTCCCAATTGTTTTGTTTCCTATTGTCCAAATATGGTTATATAACTGTAGTGTCGACTTTGGGGGAATAAAGGTACATGCCTGAGGATTCGTCTGACAGAACTGACTTGGCACTGCACTGCACTCTCCTGCCTGTGTACTGTTATGTTACTTCTCCTTGGACAAGTTCTACATAAACTATTTCAACGTAAGCCGTCAGAGTCTCCTGAGTCTTCTGTGTCCAGTGTCCAGTTTGTTGCTGAATTCCATCACAATTGGTCCGCTTGTGGCGTTGTATTTCGTGGTGATAATAGCAAAATTTCAGGAGCAGGGCCACACCTCAACCACGCCTCTTCCATTTTCCATAGATTCAAACCTGACCATTTCCTCCTTTCTTGCTCTCGTTTCCACATCCCTCCCTCCCTCCCTCCCTTCCCTTTCTTCTTTCTGCTCCTCTCCTGCTTTCTCCTTATCCATAGGGCCTTGGTGCTATGTCGGATACGTGTTCAAAATTGATAAATATAAATAATCCGTAATCAATAAACTATATTTTAGGGATAGACCGATTATCGTCCGGGCCGATATTCGGCATTTGGACGCATATCGGCATCAGCCTTTTTTTTTAATCCAACGGCCTATAAGAGATACATTTAAAACTGGGTTATTTTGGCTCTGATGCAGCCGCACCACCAGGTAACTCCAAGTAGAGCTTACACCTAAACCGAAATGAGTGCTTGGGTCAGAATCTTTCAAAATTCATTATATCACAGCTTGTGTTCCATTTCTCCCTCCCCTAACATGTTGCAAATCTGACAAGCTGTTTAATAAACATATGCTTAAAGGCATTTAAACAAAGTTAAGTGATGGAGTTTGTATTATTCAAAATTTTGGTGCCAATATTTCCCCTTTTACTGCAGATGAATATCGTCTCCAAATATCGGTTATCGGCCTCCCTGACTACTAATAATCGCCATCGGTATCGGCCCTGAAAAAACCGTATCGGTCTATCTCTACTATCTTTTAAATCTCATCCTGTTGTTGGTGTGGTCCTTGCTAGTGAACTGAACTTACGGCACTTCTGGAATTGCCGTCTATTGGCCGTTCATCACATCTCCTCTGAGGACTCCTCTCTATCCTTCCCTGTAATCACCGCTATATGATAAACAGCAACATGTATCAGATCTAAATCAACATCATCGGACACTGCTGTGTAAGGTCAACGCAGAATTATAAACCAGGCTTAATGAGGAGTCTTCTATGTTCATGTGAGTGACGGTGAAGATGGGCTCAAAGAGCAACAACTAGATGATTGTTAGGGTAAAAAGAAACGTTGCAATCTCAGGTTTTGTGGTTTGGATACCTCACAGAGAGTGATTCAATGTATTTGCAAAGAAATCCACCTTATGAAGAGCCCATGAATCTGCAGTACGTAAAAGGTCTGAACAGGAACACTGCACCCCCCTCATCGCTCCTCCTCCGGCCTCATTTGTCCTGCTCGTCACTCGCTCTGTAAAGCTCTCTGTCGTCCTCCCACTCCTTACATTTTAGCCACAGTTAATTGATAGTCACTAATCCAGCTCAGTGTGATCCCTCCCACTTCTTCTTCTCTGGTTTTTTCTTCCTCCCACAGTCACCAGCTGGACTGTCTCTGCCAGCAGATAGAGCGGAGAGATGTCAAGAGAGAATTATAAAAAGGAGGAAAGGAGGAGAAAAGACGAGGTTCCAACTGGAAGACTTGGACGGGAATCTGGAGACTGTTTTCCCAGAGAAGATTATTAAACAGGATACACACGCACACACACAAACACACACACACACACACACACACACACACACAGGACTACTTTTTTCAGGTAACAGCAGGGGACAAACAAAACGCTCACATTTGTTTTCTTGTTGTGTCCTGGGTGTAAAAATAAATAGTGAGCTTATAAGAGAAACTTTAATAAATAAGACGTTGGTTCCAAGTTTTTCCCCTTTAGTGTTTGCTTCTGAGATCATGTGAGGTGGTGCAGAGCTCTCCCTGAATGACTGCATTATGTCTTGTTTAGATTGTGACGCACTTTTATTTTCAAATCCTGAAGTATGCATGCAACAATAGAGGGAGGGTTTTTGGGATTTCAAGGCCGAGACTCGTTCTTTTCATCTGTGGCAGGAATCAAACGTGGCACCAGACTGTATATGAGACATGGATTTGTTGGGACTGGAGGCCTAAAGTTTGGCATTTCGTTCTTTTAGCTGTCTTGTTTATCTTAAAACAAGAAGACAGATGCTGCTGCAATGCAAAAACAATGAAAAGTATCACAAGTAACGTTTAAGCTGTTGCTCTTCATCAGACTTCATCATGTTCTTTGAGGTCTGCTGGTCAGCAACTTCTTGTGGTCCCCAAGACCAGGCTGAAAACCAGGGGTGGCCGTGCCTTCTTGGCGGTGGCCCCCAAACTGTGGAACAAGCTACCCCCTCATGTGAGACACATTAACGACTTTTAAATCCCACCTTAAAACGTATGCATGAGAGTTGTGTGGTCTCTGTGTTTTCTTTCACTGAATTTTTAGTTGCACTTAGTGTTTTTATTTATTTTATTTATTTTATTTATTTTATTTATTTTATTTATTTTATTTTATTATTTATTTTTTCACTTTTTTGTTTTTTTTTAACTATTTTCTAAGAGTTTTATGTGTTTTTTTATTATGATTATTTGATTTTATTTATTTTATTTATTTTATTTATTTTGTTTATTTTATTCATTTTATTCATTTTATTTATTTTATTTATTTTGTTTATTTTATTTATTTTATTTATTTTGTTTATTTTATTCATTTTATTTATTTTATTTTATTCATTTTGTTTATTTTATTCATTTTATTTTGTTCATTTTGTTTATTTTATTTTATTCATTTTATTTATTTTATTTTATTCATTTTATTTATTTTATTCATTTTATTTATTTTATTCATTTTGTTTATTTTATTTATTTTATATGTTTTGTTTTACTTTTTGTGTTTTTTTAAACTATTTTCTAAGTGTTTTATGTGGGGTTTTTTGTTATGATTATATCATTTTATTCTATTTTATTTCTGTGTTTTAACTTATTTTACCTCACTGTGGAGCACTTTGCTAAACTTGATTGGTTTTTTTTTATGTGCTTTATAAATAAAGTGGATTAGATTTGCTCATCATCATGTCTGATTATCCAATGAGACCATGCACTTCTTAGGACAATACTGTCTAATACATTACTGAGAAAACAGATCCATGAAAAGTAAGGTCATGACCTCTTCAACGAGTGGAGTCGCCCCCTGCTGGCCATAAAAAGAAGGCAGGTTAAATGCACTCTACAGTCTGTGAGCTCATCTCACTCCTGGAGACCTGAGGTTGAGGGTTAATGAGAAGCGTCTAACACCCCAGCAGTGAAGTCTGTTATCAGATCCTTTCCTGGTAAAGACTGAACAATCACACGTGGGAGGTGAGAACTGCAGAACAAGCTGTAGAGAGACACAGCTATTGCTTTTGTTCACACAGTTGGAGATAAAGGTGAGACTGAAATAACAGAGAGAGATTTAAGTATGGAGAGAAGACTAATTGTGGAGCAAATGAAACAGGGAGAGTGGACAGATATGAGACTTAGTTCCAAGTCCTTAATGAAGCCATGAGTCTTTGGCTCTTCTCTTATTTAATGGTGATGAGGTTTACAGGCCTCTATATGGAGTCACTGTAGCTTCATGAAGCACAACGTCTCAGTCTATAACTGCAAAGCTGCCGTCATATCTGTGAAATGCATGGCGCATTTCTAACTCAGCGCTTTATCAGTGATTTATGATTTTAAAAAATGAATTATTCAACAAAAGAGGAGATAAAAACTGACAAAAGAAGAACATGAAACAAACCAAAAAGACAACAAGAGGATGAGCGGACATGAAAGCGGCTAATTGAGTTCTTTGTAACGACGTCAAAGATGACAGTGAATCTTTAAAAAGCCTCAAAGAAGAAGAAATAAAAAGCTTTCACTGGAGGATCTGAGGATCACGAAGAGTTAGAGTTATACAAAATCCTTCTGTGGGCGCTACATAAAATGTGCTCAGTGATGGATATTAAGATTGTACTCATCAATTATGGATGTTTCATTATTACTAGGAATGTTTAAAAAATGTGTTGTATTCTGGAGCGAACAAACTGATAGATCTATACCTTCACTTTCATCCTGTAGCTCTGTGTATTTGTAATTATGTGTGTGTAAGTGTGTGTGTGTGTTGTCAAGGTAGAGTTGTGTCTGTGTGTCAGGAAAAAAAGAGGTTATAAAGTGCAGCTCAGTTTTTATGTGGGTTGGAGTGAGCAGTGATTTCCACAGGGAGGCAGAAACTCCAGGATCACAACATAGTGATGGACTTACACACAAACACACACTAACACACACACACGCACACACACACACAAGTTGCAATCATCCACACACGTGTCAGGTGAGATGTCAGGTGGTCATTCATCCAGGAACTAATCGAGAAACCACTCTGTCTGTTGAAGCAGTGAATCTGTTGCCCGCAGAACTCACAGGAAGTAATCATAGAGGGGGCGGGGCTTGCTAAAATGAGATTGTTCAACATATTTCATCATAGCAGATTGAAATATCAATCCAAACACAGGTTTAATGTGATTGCATGACAAGTGTACAGTTAAAGAATCCAACTTATAGGTGTTTTTCAACAACAGGAACTTTATCCCTGAACTACGTGCGTTTCGACCGGTGGACCCAGGGTCTAAATTTAGTTCAGGGTTAGCTAATCCTCACCCTAAAAAGCCCCTGCTTTGGGGGTATTACTTTTCAAAGGTCTGGGGCTTCGGGGGGCGGGGCCTGCAATGCTGAACGTGTCTGATTGGTAGATTAACTGCAGTGTTTTTATTCCGCTGCACCGTCCACAATAACATCACACACATCTGTGATTCTGGGGTCTGGGGCTAAAAGACCCAGGAACCATTGGTTGAAATGCACCTTATGGGACAGGCTTTGGTTCCTGACACCAGACAGAACTTAAAACCAGATCAAACATGGACGTGTCTCAGTGATGTCATGCATCGGTCCCTGCAGAGGATTTTTGATTCCCAATATCTAAACGCTGATTCAACCGGGCTTTGCAGAAAATGTCAGTCACTATTTCCACTCCAGCAATCTGTTCTGAGGTGTAATGCACTCTGCATCCTCTAGAGGCTGCTAGTGAGACTTCACACTTCTTATATACTGCATATCATTTTGTCTAGTGATGATATATGAGCAGGAGGCCTGTCATGTACCACGCTGAGTGTTACACAGATTAGTCCTGATTAAGGAGGATTTAACACCTCTGATGTCTAATCACAACAGGTATGTTATAATATGTTCATCTCATCACATGACTGCTTCTTCAAAGTGTGTGTATGTGCATGATAATTCATCTCTGCACACACACTGCCTTTGTGCGTGTGTGTGTGTGCGTGTGTCACAGCAGGTAATGGGAAGTTAAACCTGCCATTAATTATTCAACCTCAAGAAAGAAATAAGGAAACAAGGACACGAGCCAAGGCCAGCTACACCTCCTTCCCTCTGCTCCGCTGCATCCATCTCTTTTTCACCTGCATCACTTGTTTGTTTCATTTTTTCCTCCCTCATTCATTTTTCATCTTTCATTCTCATCCTCATTTCCACCACATGTATCAACCTTTCCTTTTCTCCTTGGTTCCTTACATTCAACCATTTTTCTTCCTCCTTCCTCATCCCAGTTTCCTCCTCCTTCTCGTCTTTTCTCCCTTTCTTTCCAACATTCCTCATCTTTCCTCCCCATTTGATTTCCTTCCTATCCTCTTTTTACCTCCCATTCCTCCTTCTTTGCATCCTTTCCTCACCTTCATTCCCTCTGCTCACTCCCTCCTCCTTTCTTTATTTAGCTCCTCTGTGTGCTTTCCCTCCGTCCTGCTTTCTGCTTTTAATTCTCTTATCTTCCTTTTCCTCCCTTTGCTTTGATTCATTTCCTCATCCTCCATTCTTCTGTTTCCTCTAGTTTCTTCCTCTCCATCTCTTCCCCTGTCCTCCCTCCACTACATTCATTACGGCTGCAAACAACCACATGTTTCATTATATTTGTTCCTACTCGCACGGTTTGTGGAAGGAGCAGAATATCAATGAGTTTCCAGGAGAAGTTGCAGTAATGTGAAGCGTCAGCCACCAGCCCGCAGACGGGAAAATATTTTCCCGAGCTGCCTCTCCTGCAGCTCCGCAAACACGAGCCGAGGAATCCTGCAGAAAGGATTTTAATAAAATGTCACCACAGCCTTGTCAGGGAAAATAATGGGCTGCTTCGTCGTTCCCTGCTCAGAAAACAATGCATGATTTATTTCTTCTTAAATGAGGCACTTGTAGAGAGAGTTTGATGTATATGTTGTTATTCAAAATGAATACACATTGTCTGGGATGTACTGAGAGCTGGATTACATTTACCTGACTTCAACCCTTGTGGCACATTACTGATAAATTCTGCAGAAGCAGTCAGTGGAACAAGCTATTTAAGCCATTCCTGATTCTCTGTTTGTTAAATACGCCATTCAAGAACGCATTCCTGAGTGTAATCATATTAAAAATCTGTCCCTGATTACCTTTTGTTGCCTTCAGGCGCAGAATGTACGAGATGTTTTCAGCATTCAAGGGAAACAGTTGCTTTAAGGCTGTGTGTTTATCATTTAAACACCACCTCGCAATCAATCTTTATTTATAAATGTTCTCCTCAGACTCTTTCCAAACAGAGCCGGTCTAGGCCGTACTCTATGTTCTATAATTAACAAAGACCCAACATCAAGACCGGATCAGATCCAGTCCCATCTTACAGGCAGGACTCAGTCTGATCTCATCTTAATCCACCATGAGCAGAGCACTTTGCAGCATTTAGCAAGTTACAGTGGCAAGGACAAACTTCCTTTAACAGGCAGAAACCTCCAGCAGGACCAGACTCATGTTAGACACACATCTGCTGAGACCGTGTTGGAGAGAGGGATAGAGGGAGATGAAGAGAGAGAGAGAAATGATAGTGGGGAGATGGATAGTAGTAGTTGTAGCAGCTGGATTCTGGCACGTCCACAGCAGCAGAGATCCAGAGGAACCTACGAGACAAGGGAGCTCAGGGACTCCAGGAAGGTCTATGGTTAGTAACTGTAATGGGTCAGGAAGCTGTTTATTGTTAAGTCCAGCTTCTTTCAGCTGAGATTTGTAGCTGAGGTAAAGGACTTTGCAGCATTTAGCAAGTTACAGTGGCAAGGACAAACTTCCTTCAACAGGCAGAAACCTCCAGCAGGACCAGACTCATGTTAGACACACATCTGCCTCATCCAGTAAAGGGTTGCATGAGTACAAAAGAAACCTGCAACAGCCACCAACAGGCACACTGCAGGATTTATGTAGAATTAAGATGTTTTTATGTTTCAGGACAAAACATCTGCCAACTCAGATCTTTCTCAGGTCCGTTTTCAGCGGTGGCTTGCATGCATATATTAAAGTTACACTAGTCAGTTGAGTCTGGGGATCATTCTCTTTGAGTGTGCAAGCCTATTCATCAAAGCTAAGGAGTGCAGAAGTGCCAACAGCTGCAGTTCCTGAAGTGTCCACTGGAGGCTGGCTGCAAAAGCCCACGTGACCCAAAGAGGAAAATATCAAGGCTGCAAGTTTTGCACAATTAGGCATAATCAGCGCTGTGACTGCCTAAAGGCCGCTATTGTTGGCTTCAAAGCTGGGTGACGTCACTAACAGGCAGAAACCTCCAGCAGGACCAGACTCATGTTAGACACACATCTGCTGAGACCGTGTTGGAGAGAGGGATAGCGGGAGATGAAGAGAGAGAGAGAGAGAGAGAGATGATAGTGGTGAGACGGATAGTAGGGGTTGTAGCAGCTGGAGTCCAGAGGAACCTACGAGACAAGGGAGCTCAGGGACTCCAGAAAGTTCTATTGCGGTGAAGTGAGTGCTGCACGGTTGTCTGCTGCAGATCTGGCAAAAAGTACATCAGGTAGAAGAAGCTGGGATTAGCTATTTTGCCCCAATGTCATAAGTGCTTGTATGATTTATTTCTGAAGATACAGGCTTGTTTCCTGTCCTAGTTGTCGTGTTCAATGCAAAAATTCACAGAGCATTCAGTGAACTCTTTGGCTACCTGTAAACACCTAAAGGTAGTCAGGGTTTAGACCTTTGCAGGAGCTTGAAAAACTAAGCAGTAGGGTAAATTGCCAATTCAAATACTAGTTACTTTAGTTGGTAAACCTCAAAGTGCTGGAATTAAATACGGAGTACCACAGGGATCAATCTTGGAATCTTTTATGTTTACCTATTTGGTGTAACCCTCTGGATTTATCGTTGTCCCTGCACCAGTTTACCTCCTGGACCATGAGGAGGAACAATGTTGACAGAGTTTTCTGATTTCCTGTTTTTCCTTTGTACTGGAAAAGTTACTTTCAGAGACTGCTGCAAGCTTTTTCCTCTCCTAAATGACATCTTATCACACTAACCTTTGTCAATCTATCAGAAGAGTTAATCAACATCTCTGTGTAAAGAAACAGAAAGCCTTAACTCAACATCAGATACCAAAACACAAAGAAAAAGGAACTTAAAATGAAGCGCACTGAAAACTGATTAGCTTCACAAACTCAAACATGTCGCCTGTGTGAAACAAAGCAGTCGTAACAGTCTTGAAGTCATTGTTAGCTGTAACAATGAGGACGTGTTGCGTAAGTGTGTGAGTGTGTGTGTGCATTGGGACAGAGGGACACACACCAGCTGCTGAGGCGGACAGCTGCAGGACGTCCGAGCGTGAGATGGAATTTAAATCAATAATTTATTATACAAGCACATTTAACTTAACTCGTCTCATTTCCACTGCTGCAGACTTTGAAGTAAGTGTTTGTCCTCACGGTGAGATTAACTAGAGGTTCATACAATAGTCTGGTCTTATTAAAATTAATGTAGACATGTATTTGGCTCATTTGTTGCAGCACTGTGCTACACTGGGTGTTCTTGTACAAGATGAAGGTTTCGGTTCTGCAGATTCAGTGAGGTAGGAAGGGGCCTGGTGGTGGAGGAGGTCAGTGGGGTAGGAAGGGGCCTGGTGGTGGAGGAGGTCAGTGAGGTAGTAAGGGGCCTGGTGGTGGAGGAGTTCAGTGAGGTAGGAAGGGACCTGGTGGTGGAGGAGGTCAGTGAGGTAGGAAGGGGCCTGGTGGTGGAGGAGGTCAGTGAGGTAGGAAGGGGCCTGGTGGTGGAGGAGGTCAGTGAGGTAGGAAGGGGCCTGGTGGTGGAGGAGGTCAGTGAGGTAGGAAGGGGCCTGGTGGTGGAGGAGGTCAGTGAGGTAGGAAGGGGCCTGGTGGTGGAGTAGGTCAGTGAGGTAGGAAGGGGCCTGGTGGCGGAGGAGGTCAGTGAGGTAGGAAGGGGCCTGGTGGTGGAGGAGGTCAGTGAGGTAGGAAGGGGCCTGGTGGTGGAGTAGGTCAGTGAGGTAGGAAGTGGCCTGGTGGTGGAGGAGGTCAGTGAGGTAGGAAGGGGCCTGGTGGCGGAGGAGGTCAGTGAGGTAGGAAGGGGCCTGGTGGTGGAGGAGGTCAGTGAGGTAGGAAGGGGCCTGGTGGTGGAGGAGGTCAGTGAGGTAGGAAGGGGCCTGGTGGTGGAGGAGATCAGTGAGGTAGGAATGGGCCTGGTGGTGGAGGAGGTCAGTGAGGTAGGAAGGGGCCTGGTGGTGGAGGAGGTCAGTGAGGTAGGAAGGGGCCTGGTGGTGGAGGAGGTTAGTGAGGTAGGACGTGGCCTGGTGGTGGAGGAGATCAGTGAGGTAAGAAGGGGCCTGGTGGTGGAGGCCTTTGTGGGTGAGGAGGATGATTTTAAACTGTATGCAGTAGGGGACAGGGAGCCAATGAAGATGTTGGAGGACAGGGGTGATGTGGTCACAGGAGCGGGTGCAGGGGAGGAGGCGTGCAGCAGAGTTCTGAATGTATTGCATTTTATGGAGGACTTTGGATGATGTTCCGTACAGGATGCTATTACAGTAATCTGAACAGGATGTGATGAATGCATGGATAAGGGATAAGGCTGATAACCTAATGTGAGAGCAATAAGCACTGTGAGTGTAACTTGCAGGCTGTAATTTTAAACTTGAAGAAGGACCAAGCTGACAAAATGAATGAGTTGGGCGTGGAGACAGTTCTTTGGTTATCGTGTGAATTTGTTGATGTTGGTCGATAATTGTCCGTCCTTACCGAGCCTCCCCTGCACATCTTCTCCTCTTTGTCTTTATTACCACCCTGTGTCTCTCTCTTTATCTCTCCCTCCTCCCTGCAGTGCAGTATGAAGATGAGTCCTTGTATTTTAATGTGTCAGTCAGCACCATTTGGTTCATTAAAGAACTCATGAAGCCTGCAGACACTGCTCTTTCTCTGACTATATCTTAAGTCTCTCATTTGTCTTCGCGTGCCTCTCTCTCTCAGCATTCCCGCTGCTGTTATATGCCTCTGTACCTTTCTGCCTCTCACTTCCTCCTCTCGCCTCTCAAAGCACAAAAATCTGCTTCTCGCTGTGTCTCTCTCTCTGACTGTCTCTCTCTCAGCAGGGGGGCTCTTAATAAGGTCAAATCAGGATAATCTTAACAGCTCAGAGGAAGAAAAAGGAAATAAATATCTCTCTTGTACACACTTTTACACAAACCCACACAGCCTCACTGAGTCAAAAATGCAAATGTAGGAGAACTAAATACCCGTGAAGATATGAAACCCACAAACACATGGGCAACGCGTCAACATTTACTGTAACAGATAGTAAGTAGCAGCATTAAGTTCAGAGTCAGAGATCTTGATTTAATGAGACGATTCTGCAGCCAGTGCAGAAGGAGCAAGACTTTATTGATCCCCATAAGACAAACACCGGTCTGAGCTCACGTTCTGCAACAGCGGCTACGCTAACAGTGTTATGTTCTCAACCAAATGCCTGCTTTATAATGCACTGAAATAGTCAGAAAATGCAAAAGTATCAAGCCTTCCTGGCAGAATAACTGTAAAACAATTATAATGATGCTCAACACACTTTTTAACATCAACATTAAGAGTCCCATGAGCCTTTGCTGCAGAACATTTGTCCACAGTCCAAGCAACCACCACTTTCGGTTGCTGCAACGTGTTGTCAATAAAGTTGTCCCTCAAAAGTTGGCATCAGTCAGGCTCTATGTCCTCTTATATTCAGGGAATGATATGGACTAGCTTCTCTCTACAATTTAAGATGATATGATGAATAAAAGATAAAAGAAGCGCTCAGGTTCTACTGAAACCACCTTGGATCAGAGTTCATCGTATTTAACCAGCTATAAAGGTTTCGTTTCCACTGATGGACATCATGAACTGCTAACATGATGCACAGGAATACCACAGAGATCAATCACAGGGCCTGATGTGTTTAACCAGTGTGTTTTAACCTTGGGACATGTCATCATTACGACTCAGATCCACCCATATGCAGACGATACGATGATGTACCTTTCAATTAAAGCTTCTTACATGCAACAGGGTTAAAATAATTTCATTATTTATCACTAAATACTGAAGAACATTCATTTAACTATGTTTACTGTGTTTTTTGTAGCTCACTGAATCCTATATGTTAATACCTGTACTGTCACTTTAAGAGGTTGCTGTTTATGCTCTGCTGACTAAGAGATGGAGACCCAACGTGTCGCAAAGACTGCATGTTACAGAGACTGTGTTCTCTTCTTTGACTTGTACAGATAGTACAGGTTAGAGGGAAACCAGCTGCAGTGTGTGGTCAATTAAGGAGAGCACAACACAGGGGATAAAGTAACACACAGTTACTTAACAGGTCAGGTTTAAAACTGCAGCAGGACAGTCACAGCCCTCAAGCACATAAGAGGAGAGAGAAACAACTTCATAGACTTTTAATAAGTCCAACAAGGACATCCATTCTTAAACAATAAACTGTCATACAGCCGCTCCCCAGTCTCCTCAATTCTGGGTCAGTTGCAGAGAGTCTTGGTGTCATCTTGGACTTAGTTTTGAGTCTGCAGCAGGGAGCAAAGTAAGCTTTCTGCCGTGTCTTTTAAAGCTGAGAAATATCTGTAGAAATCTAAATCATGAACAATCCTCTAATTTAAATACCTTCAGAGTGATCTTAAGGTGGAGAGGTAGTCAGACTTCTTACCAGGACAAAGACTTTGTCACCTCTTTACTGATCTTGGCCTCTCTTCGCGGGCTGTGTCTCAATTAGAATTAAATATATCACAAGGCTTTGAATGGTCTGCAACAGATTTATAGAACTTAACCCCTTATACGCCCCTCAGGACATCACCGTGGGTCTTTGTTTTACATCTTTAAGTGTCTGAATGAACTGAGGGCAACAATCAGACACTCACTGACCTATTTCCTTTAAAGACAAATTTGGGTGACTCTCAAAGTCCCTCATTGAAAATCAGGTCCTGACTTCATAAAGCATCCATCACTAACGTACAAACACGCAGACGGAAGTTTAAGAGTGTCGAGCATTAATAACAAAATGACAAAATCAATTTCTCATCACATGGGGGATAGCTTAGCTGCTCTCGACAAGCACACACACATTAACACACACTCTGGTCAGAGATGAAATAACACAACTCTAAGCTCCTGATGTGGCTGTGTGCACACTCTGGGCTTTACTCAAATCCCTGTCTAAACCTCCGCTTTTGCAGAGAACTAAATTTAATAAGCTTTATTACTGAGGTGTTAAATAGAATTTGAGCTTAATGCTAAATTATCAAGCTTAAGCAACAATTCAATAAAGCAGCAACAATTCACTGAAGCATCGATGCACTTTGAAAGTTTTGAGGAAATACAGAAGGAAGGCTAAGGAATGAAAAGAAGTCATAAATCTGAGATGAGGTCTCTGTTGCTGAATGATGTTTTTAGCTTTAAAGGTGACATATCATGCAAAATCAACTTTTTAATGGTTCTCTCCCTGAAATCTGTGTCCCTGTCCACAAACCCCCTGAAAAGTAAAAGAATCCATCCTGCCCCTGTTCTGATTTCTCCACCTTTCTGTAAATGTGTGCTGAAACCAGCCGTTTCAGTTTTCAGTGTTTTTCATACGTCACAACACCATCCGGTCTGTAACAGGAAGTCAGAGCTCGGAGCTTGTTCAGCCCATAGACTGTATAAAATACAACTCAACCAGTCCTCATGTTAGGCAGAAAAACCCTAGTTAAAGAATGGAAGGCCTCCTCAGCACCAGTTTTATCTTCATGGTACACCTCTCTTGGTCAGCTTGCTGCCCTGGAAAGATTATCATACAGACTTCTAGATAGGGTGGAGGAGTACAACTTGAAGTGGGGGCATTATCACTCATTTTTATTGTCTGACTGAAGACGTTTCCAACTCAGAAGACAGGAGAATGATTTCTGTTAAACTACTTTAATGATGTAAGAAATTGTGGGTATACTGTGGTAGAACTCAATGAGAAGCGCTGTTATTTTTTTAAGCTGTCTGTGCATCCCTTTTTTTTTTTTGTGTGTGTGTGTATGTATGGGTTGTTGTTATGATTATTATTTGTATATGTGTGTATGTAATTTTATTGTTTTGTTTTTTTAGTTCTAGGTGGCCCTTGCCGTTCAGGGTGCCCCTGCTTGTTTGTGCTTGTTTACTGTGAAAATAACAATAAACTATGAATCATAAAAAAAAAATACAACTCAACCCCTCCTCCGTTTTTCGTTCCCTGCACACATGTGTGCTAACAAGGAGCTTAGGAGGGAGGCATGCTAGTTGTAGGCTGTCTTAATAAACACAAAGGTCGCTTTGACTCCCCACGTCTGCAGATTTGAAGATCTAGTGGATGATTTTTATTTATCATGGATAAGTGCTAGCGCTAGTTAGCATAGCCACATAGCTACATGTTCGTAGCTGTGTACCAAGACACACGTCGACATACTGATAAATAAAACAACAAGAAACACTAAATCTGTGACCAATGGTTCAGAAAGGTCCTGCTGCAGGCGCCTCTCCGTCAGGATCAGATTCTGGATCAGATTCAGAGGGTTGAAGTAACGCGGGTCTGTGAGCAGCCGTGTATATTCAGCCAACATGTAAACATTAGATCAACGTGCCGGACAGCCGAGGCCACACCCACTTCCTGAGGGGGCGTGGTCAGAGAGCTCATTCTCACTTAAAGGCACAGACACAGAAAACAGAGTGTTCTGAGCAGGGCTGAAAAAGAGGGGTTTACAGGCAGACCAAAATCTGATTTCAAAGTGTTTTTATGAGCAATAAACTTTTAAGACATGTTTTGGGGACCTCTTAGACCAATATATGTTGATGAAAAAGAGCAGGATATGTCACCTTTAAACAGGTTATTTAGATGCTAGCTTCTAGATCCAGATACTTTTAGTCCTTAGGGTCAAATACACTCAGGGATTAAGTATTCAGCCTCTCAAAGGACCAACAATTCTGCTTACAGTCACAAACACAGTAGTTCTGCATGCCTTCATATCAGCTTGGTGACTGATGATCCTTTTGTGTTCTGTTTTTCATGCATCATGTATTACGGAGACATTGAAAGGACCATGCATCTATCAAAAACACTCTTTTCTTTCTAAATAAAAGTGTGCACAGAGAGTCCTTCATTATTTACATCCCCGAGTACCAGCGTGTGGTTTTCTTTCTTGCTTTCGCAGGCACAGTGCTACATATTCTGGTGCATTACCCTGCCTTTCCATAGCTTCTAAAAGAGCATTGAACAACCCTGCTCTTTTATTGAATGTGCCTTTGAGATCAGGGATACTGATTTCTCCTCCGGGGGCCTCTGTGTAATTTCACACTCTCTATCCACTCAAACAAAAGCCAAAATGAGCCAATTTGTCAGGAATTGGCAACAATGAAAGTGTGAATTAGACTCGTAAATGTGTTTGAGTATTACTGCACAGGCCACAGAGAGAATAGGACATTAAACCACAGGGAGCTGAGGAGACTTATTGTAGACCACAGGGACGGGAAAGTTAAGGCCAGACCGCACAGGGAGTGACTGATGAGGGTCTTAAACTACAGCAGGAATGACAGAAAGCTTCTCTCCAAAGGGCTCTTTGTAGGAGGAGGTTAAGGTACGACACATCAGGGCCTGGGCTGTGTTAAGGAGGTGAGTGATTACTGCTGTACTCTGCAGGGGATAAGAGAGCAGAGCTGCACTGTGGGGAGATTAGCCTTTAGTGAAGAGGCCCACAGCGCTCATGATAAGTTTCTGTCCTCTGGTTTTGTATTTTACATTTTCCGCCCCCCCAGAGGAAGGTAAAGGAACACGTCTGGTTCTCTGCGGGCAAACTGTAAAGCTGCTGCTATCTTGTTTTTACTGGAAGTCAGCATCCCTGCCTCTCATGTCATATAAGTTTATCCTGAACACGATACTAATCTTTAAAAGACAATCATCCTCCTGAGGCAAAACTATGGAGGCTGTGTGTTTACTCCGTCCCAGGTGGCATCATTAGTCAGGAATACAGGAGGTAAACATGGCATCCACTGTATGGAGTTCTACATTTGTGGGGCCTCAGGGCCTTTAAAAAAACTTTCAAACGGAGAGTGTTGGGATTTTACCTGCTGTTAATTAAGCGTATATATAAATGACAGCATGATGTGACTTACACATACACCAATAATGGAGCGACACCTGCAAGCTAGTTCAGGCTGGCAACTCGAGCTGTGCTACTCTGTCAGGTGATTGTGCGACAAATGTCAAAGTATCCTCATAACTTGACTACTTAAGTTCCCAGCATCCACCTGCAGGCTAACACGGGACTTCCACCAGATCCGTGTCCAGTCCGTCTCCGATCCGCTGCCGTCCGGCTCTGGCCTCACTCGTCCATCAACACCCACTAGTTGCGTTTTCAGAATGCAGCACGGAGCAGGACAGCGGGACAGCTGGAGTCATGTGACCGAGGTTTTCCCACAGTAATCACTGACTGTCCTCCTCCTCTCTTTATGCCTGACTTCCTGTCCCGCTCCATCTGCTCGGTTGAGGTTGATGCATGGTGCTCCGGCATCCAGCAAAAAATAGAAGTCTTGTGTATCTGATATATGTATGTTTGCAGCATGCACTCTTCACTTTTCAGGAGCTCCGTCACGTCCACTACAGGGTGAAGTCTCAGGAGGCAGGACACTTCATGCAAAGCAGACTGTGAACCCACAGTGTGATGGACGAAGCTGCAGAGACCGAAGCCTTCATGCCTGTTTTTGCACTTAAATCAACTCTAGTAGCAAACGGACGGATGTGCAGAAATAGAAGTCTTGCGTATCTGATCTGTTGCGTTCCCACCTGCCGGATCAGAGACGCAGCCGGAACACAACTGAGCGGATCCAGTGGAAGTTAACACATTGACTAGAATAGAAACCTATCAGATCCGGTGCTGTGACGGATCAGAGACGGACCGGACACGCATCTGGTGGAGTTTGGCCGTTATGCTTTAAGACAATAAGAGATACAAACTACACGAAGGACTTTTAGTGGATGAACTTTGACCCTTTGCACTCAAGGATTACTTTCCAGCCCCTCAGTTTTGTCCCATAGCTGCTGACTCATCGTTACAGCAGCAATCTACTGGAACGATTCCAAATCTCTTTGTTCCTATTATTTATTTAGACCTCAAAATAAAGAAAAACGCGGCCCAGTTTTAATAATACAGGATGTCGTTTTTAAAAAGGCCTGCGTTAGATAAAGTTACATCAACTTCTGAAGAGGCTGGCGTGCTGACAGGAGGATCTGTTTCCTCCTCTTCTGGCTCATTTAGGTAATTCCTTTTTAAATAACCCTCCCTTTGCACACACACCCTGGTGCAGAGTACGCTCCTTTGAGCTCAGAGGAAACTGGTTTGACTCTGAGACCTCAGACCACAGACCTCTCAGCACAATAAACACATTCCAACAACCGCAGCCTTGTTATGTATTCATAAGCTAAACCAGCTATAAACCACTCTCTCCCCTGATGTCCTCGGCTCCTCATTGCTGAGAGCAAGCTGTTCCAAACTTATCTTATACAACAAGGATATTTCTGCTGGCAACTCATTCGTTTATTTCAGCTTTAAGACTGATTTACACATCAAGCGGTCCAAGTGAGGCAATCTAATTGGTCAAAAAGTCCTTTCAAGCACGTTGATAACCTCCAAAGCTTTCCCGGCTAAGGTTATTGGTTTGTTTGTTTCATCTCGGGTGAAAAGTAATGAGCTGATTAGCACTTTTTCCTCGCTCTCTCCTGCTGCTTATTATTCATGATCGCTACTTTGAGGAAAGTCAGAACATATATTGATAGTTGTTGGGAAAAAAAGGCCTTAAAGTTCTGGAGGATGTATATATACCGGAGCCTTTTGACTGAACAAACTGGGTAGAGTTACTATAAATACCATCACAGTAAACCTTCATACAGCATGTGGCAGCCTTGCTTTGAGTGATGATTGTTCTGCAGCTTTAACCACAGGAACTAGCTGATATCATCTGTTACAGCTATCATAACCTGAGGGCCTGTCAGCAGAGAGATGTGGGGAGACAAAAAACAGCAGGAGTGACAGCCTTCAGTCAGCCCACTCATGGAGACACTTGTGCATTTAATTCAAACATTATGAATTTATGGAAAAATGAATAGTCTATTCATCTCTCTATAAAGCGGTGTGACCTTCTATCAGGGTTTATTAACATGCCAGGGAACAATATGTGCTTGAGTCACATGCACAAACAGGTTGCATGCATGTAACAGGAAGTGAAATTTTAGAGGGAGGGAGTTGTATTTTCTTTTTGGAGCTTGTACCAGAAAAATATATGCATTGATGATTTTTTTCCATGAAATACAGAATGAGATAAGACAGGAGCATAAAACACCTAGCATACATAAGATGTGTAAAAAGAAATTGGCTTAGCTCCTTATGCTAATACATTACCAGTCAAAAGTTTAGACACACCTTCTCATTCAAGTGTTTGTATTTATTTTAATTATTGTAAACACTGTAGATTAATACTGGAGACATCAACACTATGAAAGAACATATATGGAATTATTTGATTTTTAAAAAAGTGTTAAACAAAGCAGAATCTGTTTTATATTTTAGATTCTGTAAAGTAGCCCCCCTTTTTCCTTCATGACAGCTTTGCACACTCTTGGTATTCTCTCAGTCCGCTTCATGAAGTGGTCTCCTGGAATGGTTTCTCTCAGTCTGCTTCATGAAGTGGTCTCCTGGAATGGTTTTCTAATGAACATGAGCCTTGTCATGAGTTCATTTGTAGAATGACTTGCCTTCTTAATGTGTTTGAGACCATCAGTTGTGTTGTTCAGAGGTAGGGTTAGTACACAATGGAGAGCTCTATTTGACTATTGTTGTAATCCAGATTATGGCAAAACCAGATTATTTCATAGTTTTGATGTCTTCAGTATTAATCTACAATGTTGGAAAATACTTAAAATAAATAAAAACCACTGAATGAGAAGGTGTGTCCAAACTTTTGACTGGTAGTGTATATGCTGCAGCTTGACGTTGTGGCCGTTAGACATCATTCCTTTGTCCCAGAACTGACCATATTGAGACCAGAGGGTGTGGCTGATTTAGATTGAGGGGTTAGCTGTTGCTCAGGTAGGGAGTGATATAGTGTATGCAAATATGAACTGAATGAGTGCTTTGTTGACATTACTGTTTTCAGCAGAATGAGAACCCACTTGTGAAAGTTGCAACTTAACCACCCGGCCAAACTGGCGCCTTAAGTACCGACTTTTATGGCGGTCTTCCAGGGCAATAACCACTCAGTATGCCTGATCTATCTTTCCAGTACCTGCATAGAACATTTTCCTAGAAGCATAGATGCAACAAACAGCCTAGATCACAGTATCAGTAACTTTCATGAGCTCAAGAGTTAAGGTGTCACTGGCAAGACAGCTAGCTCCTGTTACTCAAATCTGCATTGTCTTTAAATTCATATTAAAAGGTAACATATCACGCTTTTTTCATCAACATATATTGGTCTAAGAGGTCCCCAAAACATGTCTTTAAAGTTTATGCTCAAAAAAACACTTTGAAATCAGATTTTGGTCTGCCTGAAAAACCCTCTTCTTCAGCCCTGCTCAGAACAGGCTGTTTTCTCTCTGACCACGCCCCCTCAGGAAGTGGGTGTGGCCTCAGCTGTTTACATGTTGGCTGAATATACACGGCTGCTCACAGACCCGCGTTACTTCAACCCTCTGAATCTGATCCAGAATCTGATCCTGATGGAGAGGCGCCTGCAGCAGGACCTTTCTGAACCATTGGTCACAGATTTAGTGTTTCTTGTTGTTTTATTTGTCAGCATGTCGACGTGTGTCTTGGTACACAGCTACCAACATGTAGCTATGTGGCTATGCTAACTAGCGCTAGCACTTATCAATGATAGATAAAAATCATCCACTAGATCTTCAAATCTGCAGACGTGGGGAGTCAAAGTGACCTTTGTGTTTATTAAGACAGCCTACAACTAGCATGCCTCCCTCCTAAGCTCCTTGTTAGCACACATGTGTGCAGGGAATGAAAAACGGAGGAGGGGTTGAGTTGTATTTTATACAGTCTATGGGCTGAACAAGCTCCGAGCTCTGACTTCCTGTTACAGACCGGATGGCGTTGTTACGTAACAAAAACATGGAAGTCTGAAACGGCTCGTTTCACACACATTTACAGAAAGGTGGAGAAATCAGAACAGGGGCAGAATGGATTCTTTTCATTCTCGGGGGGTTTGTAGACATGCAAGGGAAACATATTTCAGGTAGAGAACCATTAAAAAGTCCATTTTGCATGATATGTCACCTTTAAGGCTTCATGTCACTTATACTTAACAGGAAATTGTATTTTAAAAAGAACAGTTGTCATGATTAATTTAAAGGGACCATATATGTTTTTTGCACCTGGCAGTAAACATGTTGATTCCTGTTGCAAAGATTTAAAACAGAGCTTTATTAGGACAAACTCACTTTTGGAGCCAGCCTCTGGTGGCCACTAGAGGAACTGCAGTTTCATTAGTGTTATTTTGCAGTCCTGGGGTTACAGCATTAATTTGCAGTAGAATTATATGTACATTGTAATGAAGCCTACATGTTTTCAAATGGCTGAATCTTTTCTTTTGCTTCTGCTAAGCTGCAAACTACAGCTCTGGCCATCACCCATAAAAGATATGTGAGCCGCTCTTGAGAAATGTACCTAAAAGTGTTGCTGGAATAAAAATATAAGAATCATTAAAGGAGTTATTGGAGAGTCTCTGCATCGGCAATGAGGAGCCAGGCTTATTGATGTCACACCGACCTCCCAGACCTTAAGAAGTAAAGACTTTTAAAGGTCTCATGCCTTAGTAGGAAATATGAACTTTGCTTCAATAATTCAGAATTAAACAGGCACCTCATGTGACATCTCAGGGACTGAATCTGTGTATCAGCAGGCTGGTGTTCATCTATCTGGCTCAGTATGACCCACCGTGAAAATCCAGCACCCTTTACAGGGCTGTGTCCCATGTAATGCATTAAGCTTTGCCCCGCAGACTGTGTCAGTGCCAAGCTCAACATGTCTGCTGGTTTTTAACTAATGGGGAAATCATGTCGGTGTGGGCTCACTGCTGCTGGTGCTCAGGGTCCCTTTACCACAGGGGTTCATTAGGAACACACAGGAGCAGCAGCTCTGCTCTGTATGGACCTCAGCTCTCACTCCTCTCTCTGTCTCTCTGTATTCCCATCCCTTTTTATATCCATCTCTTAAAGGCAACAGATACTCTGTGCATTTAAGGCCTATAGCTCACATGGGACGAGTCATACAGAAGCAGGAGTTTTGACGGGGAATTGCATATCCAGTGAGACCTGCAGCTCCTGTGTTCTGCAGGATAAAAGGCTTTTTTGTCAGTGGAGGCTGGTGGCTTTGAAGGGAGCAATTTAACAGCTTTATTTCTGGGTGGAAAACAAATTCTTACGTCTTGAGAGCATGATAGAAGATCCCTAAAGAGCTCTGGATGTTATGTAGAGTGTCAAACTTAAAAGCTTGTCAGTAGTAAACACAAGCTCTTTTAATAGATATTATTTGTTTAAGTGCATTTACTTGGAAGGATAATATTGCTGCCTAGTTTTGCATTGTCTGGTGCAATCCAAAACCTTCAGCCATTTTTAATCATTCAGACCTCAAAATATGAAAAATAGATTAATTAAAACAAAAATCTGATCTTGAATAACCGGGATGCCTCTTTGTGGACCAGGACCTCGTCTGCAATGATTCTCTCTTTTGAGTTTTCCTTGCAGGCCTTTAAACCTTGCATGAGACAGACATCTGCTCTGCTGCACTGAATGCTCTTTTGTTGTCTTAAAATACCCGGCCTTCTTTTACCTCTTTGTATAGCTGGCGTGACTGTTCCTCTCTCTGGACGAGAGAACGTTTAAATCTAAATTGAGATTTCTTCCATGCCATGTTGGACCGAGCCCCAACAATGCGCAATGCACGTTACCTTTTATGTTGTTCCTTTAAAATTATCATGAGCAGAGAAAGCAAGCCTGCTGACTTTGAGTTCATTCCTTCAGAAGAAAAAAACACAGTTTGTAACAGATGGATGGGTCATCATTTTATGCTGAGCAGAAAGCCCTGGAAAAAATATCTGTACACCTTAACTAAGGACATCGAGGTCTTGTCGATTCTAATTTGAATCAACACCTGTCCACTATACATCCTACTTATTACCTGACTACCAACTAAAGACAGGAGGTCAACTGCAAACAAGGTGAACAGGACTTCTGCAGGAATACTGATGATGACATTTCTGTCCTCATTCAGCTCTCCTTCTCTTTGATGTTGACACACCTTTAAACATAAATGAGGCAAACGTCTCTCACCAGCTCTGCTGCAGTAGCCTGGATTGCAGGACAGGATGTTGCTCCACTTTTCCCTCTATCAGAGATGTTTAGCTCCTCAGGCTGCTCTCACATCTGAACCCACTAACTGTCATTGTTTCCCCACGACCAAGACCAGCCTGAGACCCCACTGACGTTTTTACCACAGTGTCAACAGGCAGAGGGGGAATGAGACGGACTACTTGATTTGATTCCACATCTGAATCCCACTGTGTTTGTCATACTGTGTATGTTTTTCAATAACCTGGTGCAATTGTATCTGTGCAATAACTTTACCTCACTATCTATTCATAAGATAGAAGTGTACATAGTGTGTATATAAATGCAATATTTGCTATATTTTATTTTATTATATTTTATTTTATTCTATTTTATTTTATTCTAATATATTTTATTTTATTTTATTTTATTTCATTTTATTCTATTTTATTTTATTTTATTCTATTTTATTTTATTCTATTTTATTTTATTCTATTTTATTTTATTCTATTTTATTTTATTGTATTCTATTTTATTCTATTTTATTCTATTTTATTTTATTCTATTTTATTTTATTTTATTTTATTTTATTCTATTTTATTTTATTTTATTCTATTTTATTTTATTCTATTTTATTTTATTCTATTTTATTTTATTCTATTTTATTTTATTTTATTTTATTCTATTTTATTTTATTGTATTCTATTTTATTCTATTTTATTCTATTTTATTTTATTCTATTTTATTTTAATTTATTTTATTCTATTTTATTTTATTTTATTCTATTTTGTTTTATTCTATTTTATTTAATTTTTTAACTTTATTTTACCTTTATTAATATTATTATTATTATTATTATTATTATTATTATTGTTATTGTTATTGCTATTATATTTTCATCTATGTAAGTACATTGTTTTATTCCCCTGTCCCATGTTTCAAGCTGCTGGAACAAAATAAACTTCCCCCAATGGGGGATCAATAAAGAACATCTTATCTAGTCTTATATGACGTGTGTGATCAGGCTGTCTCAAGCATTAAAGCATTCCATTCTATTCTGCTTAGAGTAGGATGGAATGTTCCGTTCCATTCCATTTTATTCTAACGTTTCTACCACAGTGTTCACCTCTTCAGAATGCTAACCAAAGCTAACGTTACGGGCTTTTGTCCAATCAGAGTCAAGCTTTTAACACAGCCTGGTAACAATAGAGGACGCTGGGAAATAATGATAGATAACAATACATATAATAGCAAACTCTCTCACTTTCTTCACATTGCTGCTGAAGAACTGAACGTCCTGTGAAATCCACATAAAAAAAACAGCTTCACTGCACCGGTGCAACAGGTGAAAACTATCTGGAGTGTTTTTTTCACTCAGTGTGGGGTGTAGGAAGAAACAAAAAGAAACTTCCTTTTCTGTGGTCGTCAAAAGAATTCTACTTTTAAATAAAAGAGCAACACATTAAAAAGAAGAGAGAGAGAATTGGAGGAGAAAATGTCCCTAAAACACAACCATTACTCCGGCCCATCATGAAGAGAGACCTGCAGTTACTACAGTTTCTCAATCCTCTTTCCTCGATCTGTATCTCTCTATCTGTGTGTTTTAAACCCAGTTTCCCATTGTGTGTCTGCGTTTCATCTCCAGTCTGTCCCAGTGGGTGTGTTCATTGTTGTTTTTGCCATTGTGTGAGTGTGTGTGTGTGTGTGTGTGTGGTGTCTTGTTGTGAGTTCCTTCATTAAATTGCATAAAATCAAAAACCCTCTGCACCTTTCTTCATCTCTGTCTCCTTCCACAGGTTCTCCCCTGGCAGCTGCCTGATGTCGTGACCCGACAAACAATTATCTGTGAGGGTAGAGATGTCAAGGAACCTGTGATGCCTGCTCACACACACACACACACACACACACTCAAAGACCAGGTGGGGATATGATGGGATAAGTAGGAAAGGTGTAAGGGAGGATATGCTGCAGAGATGAAAAGTGAAATGTATACAGGTCAGAGTGGGAGGTGTAAGAAGAGGAGGTTTGTGTGAATCTACACAGCATCACACCTCGAAACTATCTACTGAAGAGGTAAGCCTCACATATCTCGCCTCTCAAAATAACCCTCAAATCCTGTTAGGACTGTAACATGTTAGAATTCATCTTTTAAGACAAAAGTTTACCTTTTAAAAAGGTCTGTTTTCATCATTTCCTTTAATTCTAACAGCTGCAGAGAGGCACACATGGATACATTAAGATGAGGAGGTGGATAGAGATGAGTCTGAGTCCTGCTCACCTGAATAATAAAACAACATCTCACACAGTGCATCACACTGCTCTCTTTTTCAGCCATGTGTTTGTTGTGTTTCTTTCTAATCTCTGCTGTTGTCTACAGTCCTGCATTGTTTGTACGTTGTTAATATTTGACATGTTCTGCAGGTTTCA
Source organism: Notolabrus celidotus (assembly GCF_009762535.1). Lineage (NCBI taxonomy): Eukaryota > Metazoa > Chordata > Actinopteri > Labriformes > Labridae > Notolabrus > Notolabrus celidotus. The sequence goes on along the minus strand of NC_048285.1, from coordinate 32,971,178 downwards.
GAACACTTCAGACTCGCCTGTGAATTGTTAATTAGTTTTTAACACACAGAGAAGTGAGGCCTTGATTTGTGAGGCTGTCTCTGCCTCTCTCACACGTGTTTCAAAGTTATTAAAGAAGTATCATCTACAGATTTTAGAGGAATATCTTGTTACTTGACTTTACTCTTGCTTTCTGACACACTGATCTTTACTTGGAGCACTCTCATGATGTTGACAATCTCTCCAAAACACCTCTGTAGTGATGGAAAATCTCTAACCTGCTGCCAGGTGAGCCACTCTGCAGGTTTCCTTTCTTGCATGTCACTCCCCACTCTGCCCACTGTTTTCCTGCACTGTTTACTGTCCTATCTTCTCTGAATGAAGGCATAAAAACCAACCTCAAGCGTACACTCCATGAACTGCGGTTTTTAACACTTTGCATTTGCTTCAACTCTCGCAGTTGGAGGTTGCTGCTTGCTCTCTACTCTGTCTCCCGCTTTCCTGCTCTGTCCACTGTCCTATCTTCTCTGAAGGCATAAAAACCTGATGCACAGGGAGGTATTTATTGAGTTACAGCATGGCGAGTCAAGAAGCAGGTGGCCGCTTTATTGCATAAAGCATGCTGGGATACAAAGCTGGAAACATCCCCATTAAACATCTCTCTTTAGGTTGTTATAATGCACACAAAGTAAACAGTGGTGTACTAAAGAGAACATAAACCTTGCAGGGTGTTGTTTTGATTTTTAAGACTCTTCAATTCAAGACAGCAGAACCAGCAGAAACCTTGGTGTAATCATAGACTCAGACCTTAATTTCTGCAGCCACATTAAGACAATTACAAAGTCTGCCTACTATCACCTTAAGAATATATCAAGGATTAAAGGACTCATGTCTCAGCAGGATGCAGAAAAACTCCTCCATGCATTTATCTTTAGCAGACTAGACTACTGTAACGGGGTCTTTACAGGACTCCCTAAAAAGTCCATCAGACGGCTGCAGCTCATACAGAATGCTGCTGCTCGAGTCCTAACAAGGACCAAGAAAGTAGACCACATCATTACAGTTCTTAGATCCCTACACTGGCTTCCTGTCTGTCAAAGACTTTAAAATCCTGCTGATGGTTTATAAAGACCTGAATGGTTTAGGCTGATCTGCTACTACTTTATGGACCACCTCGACCTCTGAGGTACTCAGGTACTGGTCTGCTTTCAGTCCCTAGAGTCAGAAGGAAACATGGTGAAGCAGCGTTTAGTCATTATGCACCACATATCTGGAGCACACTCCCTGAAAGCTGCAGGTCTGCTCCAACTCTCACCTCTTTTAAATCAAAGACTAAGACTTTTTTATTTGCCACTGCCTTCCTATCTTAGATTATTTTAACTCACTTTAAATTAAAATTTTAATGTAATTTTTAATATATTTCTAATTTTCCTTTTCTTTTCTGTTTTATCATATTTGTCATTTTAATTGTGTTCTTTTATGCTTGTCTGAATGTCTCCAATGATTTTAATGTTTTAATGTAAAGCACATTGAGTTGCCCTCGTGTATGAAATGAGCTATACAAATAAAGCTGCCTTGCCTTGCCTGCCTTGCCTAGCAGAGGGGGGCAATGAGTCTCGAGGTGAACTGGTTGCACTACTGTTGGCTAATCTTAGCTAGCAGTATTGGAAGAGCTACACAGCTGCACAGAAACTGCACATTGTGGACATTGTCGTGCATGAAGATAGTTCAAATCCTCAAAGTCCTCTGAGTGACCCCCTAAAACAGAATGCATCTTATGAAGCAGGGCGACTTATATTCTAGATTTCACTGTAGTTGAGTTTAAAAGTTACTTTAAATTTGAGAGAAGAGTAATAAAGTGAATCTATGCTTTAGACTTTAGTTTGCCTCCTGGGTGAAAAGAGCTCCATTTGTTGATGCTGATTTTGTTGAGAACACTAATGTGCTAATGCTCTCTTAACAACCTCATCTGACTTCTCCTTTTGCTCCTTCCATAATTAATAAAGCGAGTTGTGTTTGCAGCCTTATTATAAATGTAAATAAAAGGTGGTAATAAGCCGGTTCACAGTCGACTCACACGGTCCTTTGGTGCTTTTGCGTGCACAGAAAATGCAATCTAATTGTAATTCATGGTTTAATGTTGCAGTAATCTGAAATCCAGCGTGGTAAGAGGTTATGAGGTCTCTTCAGGTCATGATTTAAAATGTACAAAATGACTGCTTCTGTCTTTTAAATCTGCAGAAGAAGCAGCTTTGCTAAAATACTTGAGTACATCACAAATCGATTATATTTCCATCACCGGGATGCAGAGGGGATATTAGCACGACACAATCTGAATTAAAAAGATCAAACTACAGAGCTCAGAGTCTTACAAGGATTTTATCTCCGCAGATGATGAAAATTTCTTGGATTAAATGTAATAAACAGAAAAACGTTCGCTGTCACTCATTCCTTAACTTCTCCTCTTTCATCAGCAACAAACTTTCAGTGCTCCTCTTCCTCATTGTCATCCTCACTAACTTCCCTCCTCTCTTTCTTAAACGACTGTTTCCTTTTTCTTTCCTTTCTCTCCTCTTTCACGTCACCCATCCACCCCTCCTGGACTTCCCTCCTCCTTCACTCCTTGTCATTCGCCCTCCCTCTGCCTCCACTCGTCCTATGTACTTTTGCTCTAGTCTCCCTCTCTCATCTTCTTACATCACCCTCTCCCCCCCCCTCTCGTCTTTTAACATTTCAATTCCCAGCAGTCCCTCCTCGACTCCTCTGCCGTCATTTCCTCGTCTCTCCCTCTTTTTTCATCACCCTTATCTCCTTGCCTTTTTTTTATTTACAGCACTCTCTTGGATCATCAAATTCCCTCATCCCTCCTTCTCTCTTCTTTTCCTGCTCTCTCTCTTCCTTAACATTTCCGTTGGCTCTCTTTGCCTGTTCCCCTCTTTCACCAGCAGTCTTAGCTTCATCTCTTTATCTCACTCTATTTTTCATCTTTTCCTACTTTCTGCACCGACTCTTATCTCCTCTGCTTCCCTCTTTGGGGCCTCCGTTCTGCTTCCCTTTATATGCAGACTCTCTGTACCTCTACCAGTGTTTGACTAGATGGGACATAGATGTTTTAACATGACAGTCTGTCAGTTCTTTTTTCTCACTGATATGAAATCATCCAGTCGTGTCTTTTTTTCTCTGGACCAGGATTTTAACTTGTTAACTTGGTAAAACCCAGAGACCGTCTGTTCTCACTCTTTAAGTCCTTTATGATACAGCAGCTTGTTCTTTAACCTTCATGCTTCAAGATATAAACCTGAAGGCACCCTTTCTTTTCAACTCTACCATCCATCTCATTCTGTTAAAGTCGGGCATGAAGGCCTGAAAGTTTAGGGAGGGATTAGAAAGAAAGAAAGAAAGAAAGAAAGAAAGAAAGAAAGAAAGAAAGAAAGAAAGAAAGAAAGAAAGAAAGAAAGAAAGAAAGAAAGAAAGAAAGAAAGAAAGAAAGAAAGAAAGAAAGAAAGAAAGAAAGAAAAGAAAGAAAGAAAGAAAGAAAGAAAGAAAGAAAGAAAGAAAGAAAGAAAGAAAGGAGTGAGGATGCTCATCAACCAGCGCACCCCAAGCAGTTGGGGGTTCGGTGCCTTGCTCAAGGGCACCTCGGCAGAGAACCAGCACCTCTCCAGCCACCAATCCACTTGCCAAACTTCATCCATGCTGGGACTCGAACCGGCCACCCTTTGGTTCCCAAGCCAAGTCCCTATGGACTGAGCTACTGCCGCCCCCCAGGGATGGGCATTTCAAGCCAAAATACTATTCGATAATCATTGCCATCTATTCCATGATTATTTGAATAATCATCCCCCCCGACACACACACACACATATACACACACACACATACACACACACACACACACCTGTCCCAATTGTGTGGCAGTCTCGTTAACCAGCAGCAGGACGAGGTGCTGCTAGTAGCGGACACTGACAGCGTCCGTGTCGATCTTTACGTCTGTGTTTCTGTGATGCGGCGTGGCGTGTGTGTTTACATTTTACAGCCATGTTCAGTCTCTGGAAATACATGAGTAGTAGTGGGAGATTCAGAAACTGAGAAAATCACCACAACTGTCGCTCATCTTTTCTTCTTCTTATGTTATTTAATGTGGTTAGCATTCTTCTTTTGTTATTTAAATGTTGTTAGCATTCTTCTTCTTTTGTTATTTAATGTGGTTAGCATTCTTCTTTTGTTATTTAAATGTTGTTAGCATTCTTCTTCTTTTGTTATTTAATGCAGTTAGCATTCTTCTTCTTTTGTTATTTAATGCGGTTAGCATTCTTCTTCTTTTGTTATTTAATGTGGTTAGCATTCTTCTTCTTATGTTATTTAATGTTGTTAGCATTCTTCTTCTTATGTTATTTAATGTGGTTAGCATTCTTCTTCTTTTGTTATTTAATGTTGTTAGCATTCTTCTTCTTATGTTATTTAATGTGGTTAGCATTCTTCTTCTTTTGTTATTTAATGTGGTTAGCATTCTTCTTCTTTTGTTATTTAATGTGGTTAGCATTCTTCTTCTTTTGTTATTTAATGCGGTTAGCATTCTTCTTTTGTTATTTAATGCAGTTAGCATTCTTCTTCTTTTGTTATTTAATGTTGTTAGCATTCTTCTTTTGTTATTTAATGCAGTTAGCATTCTTCTTCTTTTGTTATTTAATGTTGTTAGCATTCTTCTTTTGTTATTTAATGCGGTTAGCATTCTTCTTCTTTTGTTATTTAATGCGGTTAGCATTCTTCTTCTTTTGTTATTTAATGTGGTTAGCATTCTTCTTTTGTTATTTAATGTGGTTAGCATTCTTCTTCTTTTGTTATTTAATGCGGTTAGCATTCTTCTTTTGTTATTTAATGCAGTTAGCATTCTTCTTCTTTTGTTATTTAATGTTGTTAGCATTCTTCTTTTGTTATTTAATGCGGTTAGCATTCTTCTTCTTTTGTTATTTAATGCGGTTAGCATTCTTCTTCTTTTGTTATTTAATGCGGTTAGCATTCTTCTTTTGTTATTTAATGCAGTTAGCATTCTTCTTCTTTTGTTATTTAATGTTGTTAGCATTCTTCTTTTGTTATTTAATGCGGTTAGCATTCTTCTTCTTTTGTTATTTAATGCGGTTAGCATTCTTCTTCTTATGTTATTTAATGTGGTTAGCATTCTTCTTTTGTTATTTAATGCGGTTAGCATTCTTCTTCTTTTGTTATTTAATGCGGTTAGCATTCTTCTTCTTTTGTTATTTAATGTGGTTAGCATTCTTCTTCTTTTGTTATTTAATGCGGTTAGCATTCTTCTTTTGTTATTTAATGCAGTTAGCATTCTTCTTCTTTTGTTATTTAATGTGGTTAGCATTCTTCTTCTTATGTTATTTAATGTGGTTAGCATTCTTCTTCTTTTGTTATTTAATGCATTTAGCATTCTTCTTCTTCTGTTGTTTCATTCGGTTAGCAAACAGCTTTAAGACACTCTGTAGCCACCGTCTGGAGGGAATACAGTATTACAACCAGGCAACGGTAAAAATGATGAAAATTTGTATTTTTAAAATATTCAAAGTAACTCTTCCATTTTCACAAAGTGAACGAATATTCGAATATTCAAAAATCATTGCCCATCCCTAGTAGGGATGTGCTCTTAAGCTGAAATGATATAACATCGTCACCCTCACTAGTCAGCACCAGAAGTACTGGTTGGTTGAACTAATGTTTCATGTTTTATTAATGAAGCCTGAGCAGCATATGTTGTGTCTAAGCTGCAACACAGCCATTTCCCTGCCATAGTGCTCTAAAGCTCTACTACCTGGATGTAAACAAACACAGGTGATGATGTCGTCTCGTAGCATGGCGTGGTTTGTCAGTATGTTGATCTAGCAAATGGAGATAAAGTTGTATGTAGGCTGTGTCTGGTTAAACTGACATATAACCACTCCACCAGAGACATGAGGAACCAGCACAGGCATGAGGACGCTAACCTGATGGTGCTAGCTCTGCTAACCTTAAAGACACTCTGCAAAGCAATTTGACAGTTTCCCTGCAGACTCTGTGATCCCTGTCTCTCTGAGTGTTTTCTTGCATTCAGACTTTTATTGGAAGTGAGATTACAAAAACAAAAACTCCTATTCAAAAACAAAAACAGACCTGTAAATGTTTCATATTTTGAATCTGTAATTGCTCATCATGCATGAATGCTGACAGCTCTTGTTCTTGGAAAATAATTGCCAGCTGATTATGACGGGCATCTTAGGAATGAGTATGGCACCCTGTTGCACCTTAATGTGCAAATAGGTGATGAAGGAAAACAAAGAGCAAACGATTCAACGGTGAGTTGAAGATTTTTGAGTTCAGTGAGAAATAATGAAAGTTTCGTGTCCCTGACTTGTCCTGGAAGACAACTGGATGCATGTTTGCTTTCTCTTTTCACCATCAGTGAGTTAAATTGATGTGACAGTCCTGAACTGTTGTACTCTCAAATGTTAAATGGAGGGATTTTCCACCTCTCTCTTCTCCCCTCAACGATATTCACGCTCGATCAGAGCTTGTTTGTAAGGATTGCCGTCTGACCATGACAGAAATCAAAAGTGTTTACAGTTGTTCTTAAAAGCTGAAACTGAAGATTGAGTCGAAGGCAACTACCGGAGAAAACTGTACGACAGGAAAAAGCCTGAATTAGGGAGTAATGGTGTGTAAGTCTGAAATCCTTCAGGTTGTTTTGTTGGAGAAGAAAGTTTAAACCTCGTTTCTTTGCTCCTGTCAGATGTTCAGCTTTGGAAAGTGAAAGAAAAGGTGTGAAGGAGGAGGTTTCTGAAGGTATCTCAGGGTTTTTAGTGGCTCCAGTATGACTCTTTCTATATTAGACACTCAAAACAACATAATCCAGCTTGTTGGAAGTCAGGTCATGTAGCATTATGAAACACTGGATTATTCACAAAGGTGCTTGAAAACAAAGTCCCAGAAATATGCCAAGACAACCTGATATGAGGCACTGAATTAGGTAACACCTACAAGCAGCCTAAGCTGAGTGCTTCTGATGACCAGGCTCCACCGATTCTTTAACTTGCACCAAAAACTACTCTAATCACTGATTTTGGAGGAACTGGAACATTTATGCAAAATAAATCTGTAACTTTATTCCTTTCTCTCCTCATCTCCTGCTGCTCAGCCTCAGCTGTCGTTGGGTTTTCAGTTTCCTGATGGAAAGAGATTTTCAGTCTTTGGTTAAAGCCCCTGTGAGGAGTTTTTATCTGGTAATGAAACAGACTGAAATTAATATTGATGCCTCTTTTTGGAGCTACAAAAACCAAACCCGACCATTAGCAACAACACTGAGTGCTTCTCTGTAGTCATTTTTTATGCTTGTAACCGCTGCAAGGGGTAGGTGTCAGACAAGAGAATTCACAGCATGCTGCAGAAAGAACCTGTTTCATATTCCACTGCTAAGTTTCCCAGTGAGTGATACATCTGAAGGTTGAAGACAAAGGATTTTCATTTCATGTCAGAAAACATTACTTAGACTTAAAAGTAAGAAAATAAGACAAACTGCTCCGTCCACAGGGGGCGCCAGGACTGATAATCACTAACTGATCCACACAGGGGGTTTAAGCACAGCCGCTAACTGTACCTGAATTCTGCTTATTCACTGTTAGCTGCCTCAGTTAGCCTGACAGGAGGAATACAAGGCTCCTGATTGGTTTTTAAATCACACAGGAGCTTTGAAGTGTAGACAGAGGTTGTTTTATAGCTGTGGGGAACTCAGAAGTCCATGATTCAAGTCAGAGTATGACAGAAGAACACTTGAGGAAGAAGTTTGCAGCTGAGCTTCAGGTACTGCTTAAAACAAGCACATGTTTGCATGAACTGCAGTTATGGAGACAAAAACATGTTTGAGAGCACAGCTTTTTGAATATTTTCAGATTTACAAATGTACAAAGAGTTAAAAGTTTGCGCAGGGTGGAAGTCAAGGTCCAATCAGACAGTCTAGGCATCACCCTTTCCCCGGCCCCTGTCAACCAAGGTGTACCCCAAGGCTCTGTGCTCGGTCCCCTACTCTTCACCATCTACATGCTCCCACTCGGTCAGATCATTCGGCACTTCTGTCTCAATTTCCACTGTTACACTGATGATACTCAGCTCTATCTCAGCACCTCACCATCCTGCCAGCTTCCCCCTCAGTCTCTGATCAACTGCCTTCACGTGCAGAACTCAGCTGCCAGGGTTCTCATGCACACCAAGCCCTGGCAGCACATCACCCCACTCTCATTCACCCCAATACCTGGCTGACCTCCTCCACCAACACTAAGGACTAAGCTGCGGACCTTTGGGGACAGAGCCTTCAGTGTGGCGGCCCCTACTCTGTGGAACTCTCTCCCTCCCGACATCAGCAGCGCCCCAACCCTGGACACTTTTAAGAAAGCCGTCAAAACGCACCTTTTCCTCAAGGTCTTTCCCCGTTAGATATCCCTACCCACCCCCCAGACCCCCTACCTGACCCTGTGAAGCGACCTCAGGTTTCTTGAAAGGCACTATATAAATATCAGTTATTATTATCAAAACAAAAAACACCCTGCAGACTGGGGTTCAGGTCCCATGAGGACAGGATGTTGACTTCTGGGAAAGACACCAAAGAGAAGCTTGTTGCTTGATGCACCAAAAGGATTGATCGTCTTTTATAACCCTGAATGAAAATAGGAAGCTCTTCTCTGGTTCTCCTTTTTTCCAACACAATCTCTCTTCTCCCTTCTCTCTCTCTCTCTTCTCTCACCATCATTTTACTCCTTCTCTGCTCCCTCATGTCCACAGCCTGCACTGTCCTCATGCTCTCTTTCCTCTACTCTTCTTCCTCTGTTGTCTCTCTCTCTTCTCTCTGTCCCTGGGGTCTACTGTAGCAGAGATAACCAGTGTGCATTGGTGCTATGTTACAGTGTCTGGGTGCTGTAGATAGCTTATCTTAAGAGGGCTTACACCCTGAGAGCATGAACACAAACCCCACTATTCACACACACATACACACTCTGAGCAATCACGCTGGCTTAAGTATGTACATGTACGTGCACCGGCCTCGTGCACGGTGTCAAGTCCTTACACACTCACAGAACAAACACACACATACCCACAAACGCACCGCAGGGAGAGAAACATTCCCTCGCTGCTGTGTAATCATTTCATTCACAACAGTGTAGATCAGAAAATTCTCCGGATTCAACCGCAGGGGGGCGAATACAACAAGCCGAGGTCAGAGCCACGCGGCCCGGACCCTCCAGTGTCAACATTGTATACGGACAAATGTGCAGCATGTGTGCAAATTTAAGCTCTGCTCATGAAATGGAAAGATCGCCAAACAGCTGTGAGCACATCTTGGAGCGCATCACCTGAATACTTCCTGCAGAGATACAAAGGATCATGCAGGATCTGCGGTCCTTTAGATATCTACATGATCCTGTCTTGAAGCAAAATTGATGCAACTCAAATCAGAAAGAGATGTGCAAAGAGACAGATTAAACCGTACCTACTTTTGGGCCATTCGTTTGCAGGTAAACAAGATTTTGGGCAACTGAAAATGCTAACTTTTGAAAATAACTTGGAATTCTTTTCAAACTCAACCCCTTCTGTCTCTGTGCAAAAAGCATGGATCCTCTGAAACAGTGACATCACAGCCCATTTGCACATACGTATGACATTCCCAGTCAAGTAGCCAAGTGCAATTAGGAGGTTAGGAGGATAATAACAACTATGGGGAAGAACTGAGCTGCGTTTGTGCTGCTGACTCTGAGCAATTCTTGTTTTTCAAAGTGTGCATTCACTACAGTCTTCTTGTTTGTTTGTACTCACAGCTCTGTTGAAGAAAGGCTACAGCTCCTGGTCTGGCCTGCATACTCTGTGAACGTGGATTTTTTCAAAGACTTTTCTGTTTTTAACGAGGCCATCCTCATGTAAACAAAGCCTGATATAGCAGTGCAACATATAATCTGCATTTTACAGTAACTGATGACCTTTGACCTCTTCATCCTTGGGTTTTTAGCTGTGCTGACAGATGTCTTAACGGTCAAATTCCACCAGAGCCGTCTCCAGTCCGTCTCCGATCTGTCACAGCATCGGACCTGATAGGTTTCTATTGTTGTCAATGTGTTAACTTCCTCTGGATCCGCTCAGTTGTGTTCCAGCTGCGTCTCTGATCCGGCAGGTCGGAGCTCTCCGGATCAGAGACACAAGACTTCTATTTCTGCCTGGAGTCAACAGGTCAGAGGTTTTCAGAGGACCAGAAAGACAACATGGATGAGGAGAGGAGGAGGAGGAGAATCCTTAATTCAGTGATTACCAAGGGAAAACCTCGGTCACATGACTCCAGTTGTCCGGAGGTCCTTCTCCCTGCTGCGTTCTGAAAACGCAACTGGTGGGTGTTGATGGACAAGAGACAGACCGGACACAGATCTGGTGAAAGTCCTGTGTAATGTCTGATTCTGAACTCCCAGTTTCAGCTGCTTACAAATGAATGAGGCACGCAGGTCTCACAGGCAAACCTGAGTTTACAGAGACTGAAGATAAACCAACAAAGATCGAGGCATTAAACTTCTAAAGCTTTTACCTGAAGATCATTTATTTGCTCTTTTTTAATTAGTTTTCCCATCGCTGGCTCGTATAACACACTTCTGTCTGGATAGTAAAGACACCCTGCAGAGCTTTCACACTGGGGTGCCTTTTTAATCGCTCTAATTAAGAAAACAATTTCATCTAAATCCAAGTCTCAGATTATTAAAACCACATCAGCTACATGCAACAGATGTCCTCCTGATGTAGCAATGATTCAAGCAGCGGTTGGTGGGGATTATTTTTCCTCAAAGATGACTTTGGAGGTTTTCCCGTCGTATTAAATCCTCTGAGACGATTCCTCGGCTTTCTTTACATTTAATAAAAACACAATTAACCAGTGTCAGTCACTTCCTCAAGACTCGTCAATGCTTCATTGACCCAGGAGACAATGTTATGAAAAAGTAATAAAAAACTGACTGACAGCATGCAGACCACTTCCTCTAATATTGCTGTGGGCATGTAGCAGAAAGCAGACTTTGTTCACAGCTTCATATCGCTTCAGATTAGACGGCCTTACAGAGAAAATGTCGTCGTTTTATTTGCATGAAAAATGAGGCACAAGTTATCGACACAAATAACAGAGCACAACAAAGGAGAGTGTGGACCGGATCAGACTGGAGGAATCGTACGACAACATGAAGCATTTTCTTATTTATCTTCTTAATTACATGCAAAGACTGGATTAAAAACAAATTAAAGGTTGAGGTTAGTGCTGTGGTTATGAACATTTTCAGCAGGCTTTTTCTGGTTTTAAAGCTCAAGTTATTCTGCTTTTATCTCATAAAAATGTCACAACTGCTCCAAGAAATGAACTCCAAGAAATTGCAGAGCACAGGCCGTGTGAAATCATCATGCCCTGGCTCCATCAGCACAACATATCAGCACCCAATGAGTCTGTGTTTTGGCTTCCCCTTTTGCATGCTAACCATACAAGGGATGAGCCTGAAAGTCATCTTAAAGGTGACATATCATGCAAAATCAACTTTTTAATGGTTCTCAACCTGAAATATGTGTCCCTGTCTACAAACCCCCCGAGAAAGAAAAGAATCCATTCTGCCCCTGTTCTGATTTCTCCACCTTTCTGTAAATGTGTGCTGAAACCAGCCGTTTCAGTTTTCAGTGTTTTTGTTACGTAACAACAATATCCGGTCTGTCACGGAGTCAGAGCTCGGAGCTTGTTCAGCCCATAGACTGTATAAAATACAACTCAACCCCTCCTCCGTTTTTCATTACCTGCACATGTGTGCTAACAAGGAGCTTAGGAGGGAGGCATGCTAGTTGTAGGCTGTCTTAATAAACACAAAGGTCGGTTTGACTCCCCACGTCTGCAGATTTGAAGATCTAGTGGATGATTTTTATTTTCCATGGAAAAGTGCTAGCACTAGTTAGCATAGCTACATGTCGTAGCTGTAGCTGTAGCTGTGAACCAAGACATATGTCGACATACTGACAAACAAACCAATCCTTCAGAAAGGTCCTGCTGCTGCCTTTCTGGCAGAGGTCGGTTTTACTCCCCACGTCTGCAGATTTGAAGATCTAGGGGATGATTTTTACTTATCATGGATAAGTGCTAGCACTAGTTAGCATAGCCACATAGCTACATGTTCGTAGCTGTGTACCAAGACACACGTCGACATACTGACAAATAAAACAACAAGAAACACTAAATCTGTGACCAATGGTTCAGAAAGGTCCTGCTGCAGGCGCCTCTCCGTCAGGATCAGATTCTGGATCAGATTCAGAGGGTTGAAGTAACGCGGGTCTGTGGGCAGCCAACATGTAAACATTAGATCAACGTGCTGGAGAGCCGATGCCACATCCACTTCCTGAGGGGGCGTGGTCAGAGAGAAAACAGAGTGTTCTGAGGAGGGCTGAAGAAGAGGGTTTTTCAGGCAGACCAAAATCTGATTTCAAAGTGTTTTTTTGAGCATAAACTTTAAAGACATGTTTTGGGGACCTCTTAGACCAATATATGTTGATGAAAAAAGCGTGATATGTCACCTTTAAAGGCACGGATACTAGGGATTGTATAGGACAGCTGAAGAGAGACAGGTAATGTGGGGAGTAGAGAGCGGGGGGTAGACATGCAGGAGATGGTCGACCGGCCAGGAATCGAACCTGCGACCCCTGTGACGAGGACTGTAGCCTCTGTATGTGGGGCGCTTAGACCACTAGGCCACCAGCACCCCATGTTATGCACATCATTGATGCATCATTGATGCAGCATGCACCACCTGAGCTCCTGCAGCTCCAGTCACCACCCTGCAGTTGGTGTCACAACTTCTCCAATAGAGCTGTGTGCACACATTTGGCTCTATCATACAATAAAGGAAAGCTTGTTGTGTCATGTGTTGAGAAAGTTATCTGCAACTGTTAGACGATGTCATGCAAACAAACATTTCATCCATTCATCAACACAGGAGAATTAAAACAGTGAAAATATGTTTCCACTGTCTTCACATGAAACAGATTACACAAACACACACACACACACACACACACGTGCAGAGAAAGTGTGTACGTGTTTCACTGTTACCGTTGAGGGAGAGTAACTCAGTGCACTTGTGTGTGTGTGTGTGTGTGTGTGTGTGTGTGTGTGTGTGTGTGTGTGTGTGTGTGTGTGTGTGTGTGTGCGTTTGTGTGTGTGTTTGGCCTGTTGTTCTGCATGCTGAGTGTGTTTTTTTTCCTTTTTTTTGCAGGTTGTTTGATTTATTATTGATCAGAGGCAGAACAGTAGCCAGAGTGCAGAATGAAATGAAATAAAGAATAAAATAAAACCCAGCTACAGATCAGCGCTGCAGAGGGAGCTGAAAGATGAAGGTGAAAACAGAGACGGGGGGAGGGAGGAAAAAAAGGGTACTAATTTTACTTTTTGCGCAGTTTGTTTGATGAAAGTCATGCCTCCAGTTGACCATCAGCAGGAGGCCTTGTTTTCAAAAACAAAACACCCACATTTGTTTAGTAAATAAACATCTATGACAGCAGTTTTTATGATTATATCACGCCTTAGAGCTTCACTGCTTCCCTGAGTGACAGACGGATCCTGCTGGCTTTCTACAAGACATCAACACAGACAATTCAGCTTCTGAGCTTTTCTTCTTCGCCATGTTTGTGTTGTTGCTGTGTTTGTTTATTGCACCAACTGGTTGCAAGAGAAGTCAGTGCTCAAGCTTTTTTGCTTCGAGAAGTTTTAATAGAGTTATCTTTTCAAAAGCAGCAGTTGTCCTGTGCTAACTGTACCTAGCTTGCTAAGAATGGATTGTGGAACCAGTAGCACCAAATAAGCATCATCTGCTCCCACTATCTGCTTCTTCTTAAGACTCAATTCACAAAACATCCTGCTCTGATGATATTCCAGTGAAAACACGCCCTTGAACTTTAGCAGCCCGGTGCAGTTTGCTCTTGTTTTGTGTCTGACTGTAGAGCGGAGCTGTCAGCATCTCCACTCTCTGCATGTCAGCATGAGCTGGGAGGAGTGGTGACAGCATCCTCTATAACACTGGTTGCCAAAGTGGGGGTTGGGACCCCTTGGGGGGTCGCCAGGGACTGATGGGGGGGTTGCGAGATCCCATCCAAAAAAGTGGGTCTTTCAAAAGCTTTTTTTTTCCTTCTGAATATCTAAAATTGTATATTTTATCCACTATTATAAAAATATAAATAAAGATATTGGTTAAAATGAATGCACATCAGAATCTGTGTATCCTACCTCTGCTACAGACTAAACATGAAGATTACTTTCATTCTGCTTGCAACCTTTTTTCAAGGATTCAAGGATTCAAGGTATTTTATTGTCATACCAACACAAGCTGTTGCATGATATGGGACGAAATTTCGTTTCTCAGGTCCCTTATAAAGCCACAAAGAACACACAAAAAATAACTATGAAATAAAATGATGGTATTTTGGCTTTCAGTGTCTAATGTCTGTTGTGTTGGGAGTTCCACATGTTTTTGGATTGGCCTATTAGTGCTTGCCCATGGCTGTAAGTAACTTTTAACCAACCTAAGTAACAGCGTCGGTCCTGAGTCTCTTGCCTCATTATTTTGGGGGTCCTGGGCTGAAAAGTTTGGGAACCCTTGCTCTATAAAGAATGCCAGTGCAGCTCCCCAGACTAAAAACAGAAAGTCATCCTCATGAGTAAAAGCTCCAGACCAAGACCTGCTCTCTTACTGTAGCAATATTTGATACATAGTTTGTTTAGGTCAAAGGCAGAGCCATGATGTTGAATTCATCTTTGCATACTACATCCTAGCCTTTCTTACCGTCAGGTGAGTATAGAATATTAAAAAACTGATATCAGTTATCAGTATCAGTGGGAAAAAAAAACAGTTATCGTGCATCCCTTTATAATAGTAATGAGTTTTTGTCTCATTTGCAGGTTTAAGATGATCAAAAGCTACACAAACTGCAGACAGTGGTGACGGGAGACTAGGTTGAACTCGCCCATTCTGCAGAAAACGAATTTGCCACAAGCGATGATTGTGAACTTTAGCTTTAACTTTAACCTCTTGTTCCTCCCCTGCTTGCATCTCTCTGCCATATATGGTCACTTCTGGCTCCAGAGAACCAACATGCATGCACAGCAGTGGTCAGATGTTGAACTCAAGGCTTCATTCACACAGTCGAGGAACCGAGGAGTGACGTCAGCTTGGCTAAATCCATTAGTTATTCAGTTTGTGGACTGAATATTCATATTTCACAATTTAGTGATGTTAATCTTTATAAAACATGTCGTTCACTTCAATAAGTGTCTGCTCCACAGCTTTATTGGAACATCAGACACCTGCTGAGAAGAAATGAGCCGTAATGATTTTTAGGTGAAGTGTTCCTTTAAGGCTCAAACGAAAGCCTAAAATGCAAATGTGAATGTGTTCCCTTACATTAAAACCTGGTGTTTAAAACAGATTATTCATTCCTCATTAATCACTGAGTGACATGTTTAAGTGCTCCGCCGCCCTGACAGCCATGTGCTTATCAGCCCTGTCTGACAAATAGCTGACTGTCATTCTTTTCTCCGTGCTGGTGTCGCTGCAGACTCACAGAATAACTGTATAATCACCTCTCATTCATCAAACTCTCAGCCCTCTAAGTCTTCTGAACAGAAGGCCGACAGAACATTTCTGCCTCATAAGGACACTGATAGTCTCCCGGTGTTACGGAGCGGCGGCTGGTATTCACGACGTGCTGGAGGAACGAGTTGAATGACGGCGTCGCCCGCGGTGTAATAGGACACATTAACAGCTTTTCAGACATAATTGGGTTTCTGAGCTTTGGCTGAATGGGGCCCGGCGAATAGAAACGCGTCGCTCCTGAGTTCCCATAAGTCACTGCAGTCACGAGGTTATCTAGTCCTTTTCTGTCCATCTCTCTTTTCATCGCTTGTCTCAGACTCTCTGATCGTTTTCGTCACATGTAGCTTCTTTTGATTTCCATAAACTCCATCCCCACTCATCTCTCTCTTTACATCTCTTTTACCTCCTTAGCTCTATATTTACACTCCCAGGGGCAAATTCACAAGGAGGAGATTAATACGGATTACCAGGGATTACTATCTGCCCCATCTCAAGGTCTTACTCACAAAGCATCCTGCGCTGATGATATTCAAACATAAACCATAATCATAGAGTTCACAGCTCGGTGCAGTTTGCAGATGAAGCTGATGTCACCTCTGCTCTCTGCTGCTGCTGTACCTGTGCTCTCACGCTGACGTAGCTGAACTCTGATGATGAGCTGGGAGAGGAGGGAGTGAATGTTTTTTCAGACTAGATAAATATAAAAGGAGATTTAGATGTCTGAAATGCAGCTCCCTAAGAAAGAGCAGGACGTCCAGATGTGTGGAATTGTGCAAAAGAATAGCCTCAAACTCAGTTCTGTGCATGATGCATGAGCTATCTTTATCTGAGGTCTTGGTTAATGTTGTGTTTTATGTTGTGACTGTTAATCTCACACCAGTAGAAGTAACTGTTGTTGTAAATACAAGGAGACACCAGCAGGGGGACTAGTGTGAAACTACTCTTCCCTCTCAGTAAATATTCAGACAATCTCAGGAAAGTTTCGTCCAAATTTCTGCACATTTCCTGGAAGTTTACAGATAAAGGCAAACATTGCAGTACCACTGGATGTGTGTGGGGGCAGTGTGGTGCAGTGTAGCCAGATCAGCAACACACAGAAGAAGAATACTTTAAAAAATGACTGAACTATAAACTTACCAAATCGTCCACAGGGTCAGACACAACAACAGACCAGCTGGGCGGAGATTGGATGGGATGGATGCCAGTTGGACGGCAGCAGAAGTGGAAGTCCATGTGAGACCGGTTTGTTCAAGCGCCCTCTAGTGGATGCATTAACGTCCAATCCAACTTTAAAGACCTGTGGGAGTATAAAGGAAGTTAGAATGTTATATACGTCTGTATCCTTTTATTGACTTTTAAAGTGCAACATGGACTCGCCCCTCTATATCTCTGAGCTTTTATCCCCTTACAAACCTGGACACAGTCTGAGATCCTCTGGCAGTGCTCTGTTAGCTGTTCCAAGGACGCGACTGAAAACCAAAGGGGACAGGGTGTTTTCAGTCAGGGCTCCCAGAACAGCCTGCCAGAGGAGATCAGACCTGCAGAGTCAGCCCCTTGTTTTATGTCATTATTTAAGACACATGTTTACAGAAAAGCTTTTATTGTGTGATTTATAATCTGTTTTATAAGCCTGCATGCTTTTTAGTTTTTATTTCATTTTATTTTTTATTGCTCTGCTTTGCACTTCTTGTTAGTATTGCCCACTGTGAAGCCCTTTGTTACCTGTATTAAAAAGTGCTATATAAATAAAGTATTATTATTTATTATTATTATTGTTAACAGCACAGTATAGCTGCAGGTACTTTCATGGGTTCATGTTTAGTTTCCTATGTGGTTGTGTTGTTTAAATCAAGGAAAGTTTGTATCTATTCTCCTTTCAGGGCTTTTACACATCCACATGCATTAACACCTCCTTGTAATTCCTGTGTGATGGCACCATCTCCAACACATCTACAAAAAAATACACCCCTATAAGAAGGGATCCAATTTAGTCTGAAAGCATCGACAGTTTTAAAGTTGTGCAAACAGCAGGAGTAGCAGGACGCCGTTTGCTCCGGCTGCTTTTAAGCTCGACCCCGGGCTTTAAGAGTCAGACCGTTTCTCTTTGTCTCATTCGCTCAGGTTCAGAGGTTTCAAAAGTTCTGCAGCGTTTTCATGAATCCTCTATTCAGTGCTCATTTAATAGACTCACCTTTCTAAGGCTAACGCTGCCCTGCAGGTGATCCTACAGGAGGGCAGAGGATAGAGGCTGCAGTGTTTCAAATATTTAGTTTGTGTTGTCTGAAAGCACCACTCACACTAAAATAGGTTCATGCAACACTCATGTGAGTCGATTACATCTACCATCAGTCAGAAATCTACCATCATGTGTGTGTTTCTGTAACATGTGAGCTTCTCTCTGCAGCTCTTGCCTTAATGTTGAGATGATTTCAGGGCACAAAACAAGAGCAAGCAGCGTGGTGTCGATGCAAAGTCCTTCAACCCTTCTAGAAATGCAGCCTACCTTTAACTCAGATTTAATGTCCCTCAGTTGAATAATGAATGATTTATTTCTATTTATGAACTGATATCTTTGCATCTTTATGTCCTCCAATGTTTCTAATTTTCAAACTGAACTGGATCTTCTAAAGTTTTTGGTGTCACATTGTCCCAGTGGTGACATGTTTATCCTAAAAATAAAACTCCCTCCTCTCAGATTTCCATTTTAAGCCTTTCTTTTTTTTTTTCTGTTTCAGCCTGAGTGATTATTTTTTAAATCAAATCAAGTCCTTGTGTAACTGGGTCCTCTTAGTTCACTTAAATCTCTGAGGGATGCATGAATAGGAACAAAGTGCTTTAAAACTAAAAAGCCTTCATAAGGTTTATTATGAACCTTGGAAGAAGGAAGGAAGAAAAAAAGGGAGGGATGTGTGAGTGTGTGCTGTAGGTGTGTGTGTGTGTCGACTGAAAGTTGAACAAAAAGGAGGGTAAGATGAGCCAACAGGAGAACATAATGAGAAAGTAGCGAGTGAAGGAGACAGATAAAGAACAAAGGAGGGAACAGATAAAAAGTTTGGAGGCAGAGCTAACTCTCGGAGAATTAAGAGATGGAGCACGGCCGCCTGGAAACGGAAACAGAGCAGAGCGTCCTCCTTCACACGCACTGCTCCTATCTTTGTACCTGAAAGCCAAACACTCCTCTTTTCTGCGGTTCATTTTAGGAGTTAGCTCACAATGTTTTGTAACATCTTGAACTAAAACGCCTCACTACTGAAGAGGTTTGTTAAAAATATTAATGAATAACTACTTTAGAGGAGACTGAGATCTTCTGGTTTCCAAAATAAGACTTAAAAAGGGAGATTTGGTTTTCTGAGTGTGACCGAAATGTCCAGAGAGAAGTCATTGATGGTCCAAACTGTGTGCTACCTCTTCTCTGCAGCACAGCTCTTAGTTAGAATAGTTTCAATATTTCCTTCACATTTAACATTCACATTGTCTAGACTTAAAACAAGTTTGACTCTTTAAGTCAAGGAACAAATCATCCAGAGAGTTTTCCAAGATGTTTTTAACCTTGCTTTTTCAGATTCACGGTGCAGCAGACGTTAGAGAAGCACAAAGGACAGATCTTGACTGAAATCAGAGTATTGTCAACAACATGCCCTCCATGTGCTTGCAGTTTAAAGTTGCTTAAGCTGTAAGGAGGAAAGGTTAAGGAGTGTTTGGTCAGTGTTTTATAGTCCTGCAGATCATAAACTGAAGTATCTAAAGTCACATTATGTTTCTTTCAGCTCAGAAACATCTCACAGTTGAAGCCCATCCTTTCCTTCAGTGACCTTCAGATAGTAATGAATATATATGTAATGTATGTGTATAAATCGTATGTGCTTTGGCAACAACATGTCTTTGTTCATGCCAATAAAGCAAATTGGATTGAATTGATAGTAATCCAAGCTTTTATCTGCTCCCAGGCTCGGTTACTGTAACTCACTGTGAACTGGGATCACACAGTCGTCCCTGTCCCGCCTGCAGCTGGTCCTAAACGCTGCTGCCAGACTCACACCAATCACATCATAACTTCTCTTCACTGACTGGACTGACTTTGAGGTTCTGTTATGGCCTGGCTCCCTCCTAACTGACCTCCTGTGCCCTTATATGGTCTTTCCCCTCTATTGACCCTTTAACATCTTGCCTCAAAACTTACTTTTATACATCAGAGTTTGAGTCCCTTTGGTTTGAATAGGCAGCCTGTTTTTCCTTTTTCTATATGTAGTTTGTTGTGTCTTATTTTTGTGCATTGTTCAGCTCTTAGGTCACCTGGGGCTGTTTTGAAACGTGCATGCTTTATGAGTAAAGTTAGCCGTTGGTCGTTAGTTTGAGTTGAAAGTACCTCAAGTATTTTTGGCCTAATGTGCACATATCATTAAAAAGGACAGTAATCCAGGCACTCTGTATTTAGGTCCATTTCAACCGGTCGCCACAAATCAGGCTGTGATAGCAGAGACCTTATCCTGCAGAAAAATCAATCCTGTGTCCATCAAACCTCCTAGAAGTGTTGCTTTAACATGCTCAAATTCTCATTTTAAGTTCCTGAAAAAGTTAAAGAAAGGTTTCTGCACAGTAGACTCAGGTTTCCTCTGTTGTCATCCTGCAGCAACTTTAAATTTCATGGCTTTAAAGACTTCAATTTGTGGTTTCTTGTTCATCGAAAAAGTCTCTTTGCATTCGTTTTTGAAACACGACTCATGACACACACAAAGCACCATGACTGCATCATTGAATGAACACATGCTCGTATTGTCCCACACAGAGCTTCTCTCTTCCTGCACAGTCTCAAACCTTCACTCTCAGCTCTCTCAGCTGAGTCTCTGCCTCGTTGAACCTGACAGTCTGAAGAGAGAGGAGGTGAGGGAGTAAAGATGAGCACGTCCTCACCAAGGCCACACTGCTCTAATATTATCTAATGATACGAGCGTATTGAATGGGAAGAAATTAGCATTCACTCAGCATTGATCGGCGCGGCCTCTTTAGACACTTGAGACGTCAGCTGATCTCCGGCGGCTCTGAGCAGCAGACCGATAAGTGTTTCTCCTCTCTGAACTGTTTTCCAGGAAGAGTGAATGTCTCCCAATTTGATTTACATTCCTGCCAAGGCCAACATTAACCGCTCTGCTGTTTATCTTTCTATGAGGCTCGTTTCATATTGACTGCACATCAGAAGAGCCTCGCAGGAGTCAAACTGTAAACTCTCTCTGTCTGCCTCTCAGCTGTCTGATGTACTGTGTTTCTGTGAGAAGCAGGTAAGCATTGATTTGGTCATTTGTGAGTCAAAGCTGTCTGCTGAAGCTGGGATCAAATCTGACTGAAAATGCAACGAAATCAAGATGGCACAAACCCACCCAATTTATTTCTACCATCATGAAGCATTTCTGCAAAATCTGCAAAGTCATCACAAGAGAGAGAGAGACAGAGAGAGAGAGACAGACCGAGAGAGTGTGAGTGTGTGTGTGTGTGTGTGTGTTAGTCAAATATTTCCCTGACTCCTTTCAGCAGCTCGGGGTCATAAACTCAGCGCTGAGATAATCTATTGCTCTGAATTATTTACGTCCTATCAGATGGCTCCATCTCCTCTGTCGCCGGGCGGAGTTGGTGGGATAACAATGAGATTGCTTTATTTTCAGTGAGCACAATTTTCTTTTATTTATTACGGCTTTAAATCTGTGTGAATACTATTTTACCAGACAGCCTCTCCTTATCTGATGATGCATCTGGTGCACCGAGGGAAGGCGCTGAAAATCTGTAGCCTGAAATGTTGTATCTGAATCCAACCTGCATGTTTGTTTGTTTGTTTGTTTGTTGTGTGTCATGCATGAGCATCCTTAACATCTCCTTATTGCTGCTTCCTGATTGTCTTGCTCCATGTATTTTATGTCCAAGGACACTTTCTCAAAGACTCATATCATGTCCTTGTGTAGCTTTTAGTCATTTTAATCGTATGGTGCTATTTGTACTTTTCTTTTCTTCTCTTTTTTGTTTGTTTGTTTGTTTGTGTTTTGGTTTCTCCTTTACTTTCTTATTTTGATCTTAGTTTACCCTATTTGATCTTTGTTTAATCTTGATCTTTTTAGGGAGCCTTTTTAACATCTGGTAAGGGACTACGGATGTAAACTAGCCTTTTGGCTAACTCTTGCATATTTACAGAAGTATTTATTAATATGCATGGTCCTTTTAAATAATGAATACAAATGCAGAGTGACTCTCTTCTCTTGCTGATTCAAACAAAGCAAAGACAACTTGTGCACACCTTTATATCATTCAAATTAGCAAAGACACGCACACACAAGTTCCCGGTCCTCTGACGACCTTCAAAGTTTCTAATCATGTTGGATGGCCTTCGACAGGTTCAACTACAAAGTGGAGTGGTGTGCAACACTTTAAAAAACAAAACAGAAGAAGATTTGAGGCAGACATTAAGTGTTTGTTTGAGGACCTGCCTCTAAAGACTAAACCTTTAAAAACAATCAGAATAATCCTGCCGCTCCGTAGACCCGCTCCGCCCCGGGCCGCACATCTTCCTGTTTTCTATGTTCTTCTTTCATGTTTGGTAAAAACCACAAACCAGCCGTGACAACTTCTCCTTGGATCTCTTTGACCCGTGACTCACTTTGAAACGAAAGAAAACCTCAAGGATTTTTGTCCAAAGTGCTTCCACTCATGTTGTCTGTTTAAAGTGGACTGACAGAAACCTGCAGCCGAACTTCATTTCCTATTAGACCTCTGTGCTTTGTGAAATCCTCTCTGAACAGACCCTCTTCCCAAAATATCAGATCAAATATGTTTATTTTGTTATAGTAACAAGGTGTTAGAGGATAGTAGTAGAAAATGTTTACAGATCTACAACGTGTAAAAAGTCCAAATTGATATGCATGCTGTAAAAACCTGTTCCTAAAATCTTACATGATTGTCAAGCTCTTCTTAAAGCTACAGTGCATCATGAGTTGATCTTTAGTTTTGGATTTACCTTGTGTTTCCTCTCCGTCTGTTTTCCTTGTTAGTGTTATTTGTGATCCATGTCTATGTTTTCTTCCTTGTGTGTTTTATCTTGTGTTTCCTGATATATGTTGTAGTTCTTGCTCCCTGTGTGTCCAGTTCAGTTTTACATCCTGCCCTTGTGTGTTTCCCTCCTCTTTGATTACCCTCATTAGTTTCACCTGTGTCCACACCTGCATGCTCGTTACCCTGAGTGCATTCAGTTTCTCTACTGAGTTGGATCATCACATCTTCAGTGTTCACTGTGCTTTGCATTCTCCCAGTGATTTCTGGTGGTCTCTGTGTTTCTTTTGGACATTTTAGAAAGTTTTTTTGCACCTTTAGTTGTTAAATCTTTAATTCTCTACACATGGATCCTCCTCAGTTTTTTCCTCAAGGCGACTCATTGAAAGACTTGGAACTTGTGTTGCCTCTGTACCTCTTATGACTTCACTGATCTCCTCCTGTACTTGCATACGTAGTATTCTGAAATTCAAAAAAGGTATCACTCACTTTAAGTCCTTCTCACTAAAAATGTAAACAGTGTGTCTCAGTAAGTAAATAAAGGTCCTCCTAGGTGTAAATTGCTTCGTCTGACACTGACACGTTTGCAGCGGTTACATCTCAAGAGCTCTAAGATGTAGCTGTAACACTTGTTGGTTAACGTTAGGCTGTGTTTACGCCTTCCTAAATCTCATCTGAAGACAAAAGCATACACTCACACTCACAAAGTCTCACCACCTTCTGGTTCCAAGGTGTCCAAGTTTACTTCACTGACAGTCATCACCAGAGCAGAGAGCATCTGATGACTCTGCTGAAAGATAACTGGACTCAGATACGAGGTTTTCTCAAGTGACTACTGGAAGCATCAACTTTTTGAGAATCCTCCCCAGCAGGTGTCAAACTAATACCTGTCTTGCGTCCTGTTTCAAAGCTGCAAGCCTTGTTGATCTGTCTATACAGCCAACAGCCTCCTAATGAGATGTTACCATGCTCTTATTTTCAGTCTGGTTCCTTCTTGGTCCCATCAAACATAATTCCTGTTTCACAGATCCAAAACTGATCCATATCTGATAGATCAAGTCTGTATTGCGCTTCTCTTTGTGTGATTTGTAGGGCATAATGATGGAGGGTTCTCCTCTAACAGATTCCTTTAACAGTTCTGTTT